>NW_013672815.1:0-12514 GCF_000517525.1 Limulus polyphemus
CATATGATGACCATGTGAATGCATACACACCTGTTCTTCTTCTGAGGAAAAGTCGTCCTCTTCCCTACAGATAATTTCTATATTAATGCTGTTTTAACAAAGGTTTTTTTTTATAAGCAATTCACAAGCACAGATTTATGCTAACTTTTGACTTATTAATCTTAGGTGTTGATACAATGTAAATGCAACTTCCGTGTCTTCGACCACGGAAGTCTTCTTTCCTAATCGGATCCTACCTAACTAAACGTCATAATGATGTGATGTCATGCCTCATCTGGTCCTTGGAACACTCTCCTAGCTCCCAAATTTCGCCACTTTTTCTGCTATATAAAAGCCTGTCAAATTTTGTTTGAATTTAATTGCTAAGATGGGTGTAAATATATATATATATAACAGGTTGGTCAGTCAGTGGGTCACGCTCGATTTCTCCGAATTTCGTATGTTACACGAGCCCAATTCCATTTTAATACTTCCTCTTTTGATTTTGTCCGTTCCCTATATATAAAACAAAAACAGCATCTCTGCTATTCCTTTATTATATATCCTTCTCTGTCAGTTATATCATCCATCTGTTCTCCTGGATAGCATCGTCTAATTCTTTTCACGTAGAATATACTGCTATGCAGTACGCAAAATGCAAAGTGAAAAAATAAAAATACATATCAACATATACAGATTCTCACTAAAGCCATCCATTTTATTTATTATACTTTTAGCAATCAAGCCTAAAATTTGAATTACTTCAACACTTAATTCCAATGCTAAACTTTTCTTTACATCTATTTTTTGCATTTAGTTTATCCTCGTCCTTACCACTTTCTAGTCCTAGTTTAAATCTTACCTTACAGCTGAGTAAGTAGCCTTTGCAAACAAACCATATTCTACCCTATTTAAGTGTAAACCATCCATTAAAAAAAGTTCACTTCTCACTGATCTCACAAGTCCAATTAGCCTATCTGTTCATCATTACATATTAACCTAAGCCTAGCATTTACCCATAGTGACCTACTTTTAATTCTGGGCAGTATCCCTGACAAACTTAAGTCCTTTAACCCACATTTCCCTATATCATTAACCCTATGAATGAAATGAAAATTACCCATAATTATGACTTCATTAACAGTTGAAAGTTTAATTTCATAATAAAATATTTATAGAAATGTTTACTGTTAATTTTACATTTTCAGCAAACTTTTCTCATACTGCCTTTTCGGTGCTGTAGTTTATTCTAAATCAATACGGTTTTTTACTAGCAGTCATCCTTTTTTTTTCTGTAAGGAATACGTTTACCTTGAACATTTAAAAAATTCCAAATTTAATCACTGTCTCCAAGTAACTCAGCTGCCCAATTCACAACAGCTAATTCTTGTTGCATTCCTTTAACATTTGCTTTTCTGAAATTTGTAATCAAAATATCCCTATTCCTTATCTCCACATGTAGAAAAACATCAAATCTAATAGAGCAATGATCACTTTCACCCAGATGTTTCCCAGTTTTCACGCATTCAATCATTTCTGTATTTAACATTATATAATAGCATTGTTTTTAGTTGGTTCCTTGACCAATTGATGAAGAAAGCCACTTAAACAGTTTCCAAAAACCTTTCTCCCTCATGGTTTGACTGTGGCGTTTTCCGACCTATATGCCCCATGAGATACAAGTCTTCCTTTATAATCCTTCGAGGGTCATACCTCTACCCTAACATTTTGTGTAATCTTAATTCCTTACCACTTTCTAGTCCTAGTTTAAATCTTATTATTAATTTCTGCTTTTTTATTCACTGTTTACTAATGAATATTTAAGCAGTATTTCACAGTTGATAGATGGAAACAAGATAAGGTAGGACAATATGATTTAATTAATTCCGAGCTTGTTAAGAATAAGTTTAAAGAAAACTGGGCCATAAAATATTTCCACAAGTGTTTTGAATGAGGTTATTAATTCGATATGCGAGTCACTTACTACTATTTTTTCTACGTTCTTGAATAGTAGGCAGGTCAAAATCACAGTAAAATAAAATCACAAAAATCTCTATCTCTTAATGTGAGAATAGTTTTTCGTATTAGATTTGCTCTAACACTCTTATGGTGGACAAAGTTTTATTCGTCATTGTCCTGCCGAAAATGATCCATGTCCTTTAGTAACGACGGACATAGGAACACGTTTCCATTTTTTTCTTATTACCAAATATGATTAAGACTGTATGGCGGAGGTATGTGCGCCCAGTGCCCCTCAAGTTTAGTTCAGAGACTGGTAAAGCTTAAATGAATCAATAAGTTCCTTGTTTTTCCTAAACAATTATAAATTAGTCTTAAGTTATGAAATAAGAACCAGTTTACATGCTGAAATAACTTAATTGAGATCTTGTCTCAGTTTTTAAATGACTAAGCTCTATATCATACGCAGCTGTGTTAAGTCCAGATTATAACTTTTAACATATTTTAAATAAACAAAAAAGTTTCACTCAATTGTTGTTTCAATACACTTAATGTATGTGTAATTTCTAAGTTTTCTTACTCCTGTCATCAGTTTTCTGGTGTGGAATAGAGTACTAGATGTTGCTAATTTTTTTATTCCAAATGGTATTATAAAGTTCCAAGACAACTGATACTCTGGAATATTATTAATGAAATTCATGTTGTAGAAACTTATAGTTCATTAAAACATCAAGTCATTGTTACAGATTTTGAAAATCTTATAAGAATGCAAAAGCAAAAGATTGTAAAATGGAGAAGAAAAAAAAACATTTAATTAAATCAAAACTTCTAGTCAGTTTCTAGCCTCATACATCAGCTTTAATACAACTGTTAGGATAAAAAGCATATTTGTTTCAGGTTTGGTTTTCATTAATTTCACGATTTGTGGAAACCAGATTAGAATATTTAATTTCATACTTAATCCAATACAATAAATTTTATCATTATATATGATCTGTTTAGAAAGTGCTTGTGTGCTACGGAACTTAAACAATGAAGATGGTTTACAAAGTACTAAACATGATTTTTTTTCAGTTTCAACGTTTCGGAATACACTTATTCCATCATTAGAGACTTCTGAAATCGTGATAGGAAGATAATGACCAACTAAGACTACAGTATTATTAATAACACTAGTCTTAGTTAAAAGTTGTAAAATAATTAAAATGCTCAAATGTGGGATTTGACTTCCTGTAGCGAACGATGACAAAATAAACACATTATGTAGTTTTAAACGATGAACAGGACGACATATATAGCAATTAAGAAACATTACTTCAGCCATGAAAAGAATGTGTGGCAAATAAGACTAATTAAAAAAGTACAAGTATGTAAAATATTTTTTTGCTATACTTCCAAGTTTAACTGAAATCTATAATGTCTAATAGAGATCATCCTTTGTTTATTTTTTGTTAATCTAAGAATTATAGAAATTTAAATGTCTTTTATTCCAAATAAGTATATCGTTATAAAAGTGTGTTTTTTTCCTTTAACTGGCTTAAATTTCAATATATTTCATTTGAAAGTTCTTTCTTGTTTAAATGGTGGACACTGAAAATAGACAGAGAGAAATTTAATTTTTAACTACCATGCATATTAAAAATATGTAAAATTTCGTATCATTCGAATACAGTTAATGTGTCTAGCCAGAAATGTTAACATCAAAGAACAAAACACCACAAAATTAAAACATGGAGTAAACAACAACAGTTACACAAATTATAGAAGCTCACGACAAGTTATAACTTTTTTTATTTTTACAATATTACAAATTCATATCATCATTTACGTCCTCTCATATAACATAAGAAGTCTCGGCTAGGAGTAACTACAGTCAGTTTCATAATTCATTCAAACATAAAATTAACGTGATTGAAGTAGTAGAATTTACGCTTAAATGTTGTAATATAAAAATTCACAGTTTAACTAAAATCAAGCGGTGCCTAACCTATAGGAATGAGTGAAGTTCACACAGGTTTAGTCTACAAGTATGAGGTAAATATGGCTAATTACAATCATTATAGAATATACTTTACAACCAAATTAAGATGAATATTCACTATACTATAAATTTAATTTAACAAAGAAGAGATTGTTTATCTCACTTAGTCATTAAAAACGAATACATCTTATTCTTTCACTTTAAATAAGGATACAGAAAACTAAGTGTACATGCACGATACTTCTAAATTTGGGAGTACATAAAGAATCTATTTTACGTTTCCAAGTTACTCTGTTTTTGATATAGAACTTTTGTATATAACAAGTTTTAAGCTACAACTATGCAAGCCACGAAGATCTATACATAGTGCAACTTCTTCGCGTTAAGTTAACTTTCTAAAAAGTCTGGTATGTATCAGTTAATATAATATTGTGTATAATTTTAGTCAATTAAAGCCACGAACTGAACGTTATAACTATTAATAAAACCTACAATATTGGACAAGGGATTCTGATTTTACATCATTTGTTTAGGTGTTAAAGACTAAATGTGAAACTTGTGTAGCAGTCCAGATGTTATTACGTTTCTTTACATTGAAATGAATAGTAAAGGGTCAGCAAAGTAAGATTTATAAAAGAAGCGCGGAGTCATATTGCTTTGCGTTCGGATGTTCACGTAATTCAAGAAATTTTTCGTTTAGCATAGATTGAGGATATATATAAAAAAGAAACTGGAAAGAATACAGTGTGGCCGACACTCTAATCTGGGAAAGATCAGCTTTACAGGTAAAGCTTGCCTACAGTTTTCCCCTCTTTAGCCGCGTCCCCGGGAACGTGGCCAAGGGAATGAAAAACGTATACAAGCGTTATCACAGATTATAAAGTATTCTCCCCAATAGTAGGGTGTTTTTATAGGATCAATGAAGAAAGAGAAGAAACTGAATCTCTGCTAAACGAAAACGTAGGAAACTTTCTTGAATTATGTAATCTCTTATCCAATTGTTGCAGATTTGTTAATAAGTATTGAAACACCCAATTTGTAGATTTAATGGAGTAGAAATTATACACCGACTAACATATAACCAGACTTTTATGAAGGTTAATTTAACCTCAGAAATAAACTATTATATAATATATTTATGTTTTAGTTTGTGTTATTACTAAATATCAAAAGTTATCGAGCTGTTAGCAGGATTTGCCTGTCAGAGAAGTTAGGAGAACAACCCAATTTAAGATTATGGACAATACCGTTATTTCTTTGGGTTTAAAGGATTACATGAAGCATTTGCACTAAGCATAGATCTTGGCGACTTAGATGTTTAAAACTTACGTTGTGTACAAATACGAGTTCCACATCCAAAACTGAAAGTAGTCAGTCAGAAACAGAAGATAGGTTATGTACTCACAAAATGTTGAGAAAGAGAATGTCATTAATGTAGATTTAGCTATCTGTATCCTTACTTAAAGATAAAGAATAAATACATTAGTTTTCTACAGACTGTTGAGTAACATACAAAACACATTCTTATTCAAGTAAGTTAAATTTGAAATATATTGAACGTTCAGCTTATTTTGGTGCAAAAATATATTTTATAATGATTCGCACTATAGCTATATTTTCCAAATTTTTGTAGACTGACCCTGTTTGAACTTTTCACTTACTGCTATACGTCGAGCACATTGACTCTTACATCTCATTAATCAATTAATCGTTAAACATTAATTTACATGTAATTAATAATTAATTATCGTATTTGCATAAACGTCACACTTCCTTATTCATAATGCTATCATTACTACTCATGAGGTTACAAATCATGTAAATACTCTATATCAACATTAGTATCTTTACGTCACCGATAAGGGAAACTGGTGTCAGTCTCAATTTATTTGAAATAAAAATTGTTGTGATTGACTGGAAGGTGAGTTAGCGTTTAAATGTAAAATAAAATTGTAAAGTTAAACTAAACAATAGAAGAAATAATAAAGTAAGTGAAAACAAAACCATAACGAAATAAAAATAGAATTTGCTATCTCACACTCCTTCCACTTTGGAAAGCCACGTTCATTATATAAATCAATCAACATTCCCAATTTTTGTATTTTTTTTTTTTACACTGACATCATGAATCCTTTAGAGTTTCAGTACAGATACCTTACAAGGAAAAATCATTCATGTTCTTGAATATTGAAATTGATCTTCTCTAGCTTCGTATTCTGGTTCACCTTTCAAGAACTTTGAGTCAGAAGACCAACTACGTTGAACAGAAGACACGGAAGTTGTCAACTGGATACAAAGGATGAGAGGTGGAGACACAAGAACAAAGTCTTCTGGGTTGTGGAAAAATATCTAATCTTTCTGTTGGCATTCATTTTCTGCAACTGCCTAGAATGATCAGCATTTATTCAGGTATCGAAATTAATGTCCAATGAAGAAAGTGTACATATTTAGTTTAGACATGTAAAACCATATTGATTACCATGAGGTAATCTTTTTATTTATATGAACACTTCTAAAGTAGTAGTAATTTCTAAAGTTTTACCGTATTAGAATAAGTTTGAGTGAAAGTATTTAATGCAGAAGATGATATATTATTCTTAATAACAGGAGTAGTAAGGTAACTATTTTTAATTGTGACAATAAAGAGAGACTTACTTTTCAATGTTAGATATTGCTTTCTGTAAAACATCTCTAGATAGTTCTGTACGTCCTTCAACAGTTGGGTATATTGTTAGTTGTTTCCAAGAAGTATTTTTTGATCCTTTAAACTATCAAACAGTTTACATTGTTTCCTACTAACACAGAAGAACAATACACCATCAATATCGGGATTAATATTTCTATACACAAAACAATTTAGAAAAACGTACCGAAGAAAAAAACTATTTACAAAACTTAAAATATCGAAAAACAAGTTATTGAAGCTCATGACAGTTTTATTTAAAACATAAAAATTGATATTAACATTTACACACTTTTGCAACATAAGTAAAGTCACCGATAAGGAAAACTGATGTCAGTCTCATAACTCTTACAAACTTAAAAATGTTAAAATTAATTAGAATGTGAGGTAGCGTTTAAACGTAAAACAAATTGCACAGGTTAACTAGACGATAGAAAGAATAATAAATGAACTGAAAACAAAACCATAACGAAATAAAAATAGAAGTTGCTACCTCACATTCCTTGCTCTTTCGAAAAAAAGTGATTTCATTAATCACTAAATTCCCAATTCTCGTATCCTTACTTTTAATGACCTCATTATACTGACGTCATGAATCCTGCCCAGTTTAAGTACATATACCTTACAATGAAAATTCTTTCATTATCTTCAATCTTCACATTGTCTATCTTCCGGCTCGGGTTACGGAAAATCCTCGAGTCCAAAGACAAGCTGAGCTGCAATAATTAAGTGACTAGTTAGAACAACAGATTAATTCATGTTATCATTATTTACATACTATTTACCAATGTTAAATATCCATACGTCACCGATATGGGAAACTGGTGTCAGTCTGATAACTCGTAGGATCTAAAAGTTAATGCGATTAGCTAGGAAGTGAGTTAGCGTTTAAGTGTAAACTAAAAATTGACAGATAAACTAAACGATAGAAAGAATAAGTTAACTGTAAACAAAACCATAACAAAACAAAATAATTTGCTACCTCACGCTCCTTTTGAAAACCGAAGTGATTACATTAAACACTCATTATAAATTACCAGTTTTAGTATCCTTACTTTTAAGACCCGTCATTACATTGACATCATAAATCCTTTACAGTTTCAGTACAGATACCTTACAAAGAGAAACAATTCATGTTCATGAATCTTCAACTTCATCTTTAGTTTCCTGCTCTGGTTCACCTTATAGGAAGTGATCTTGTTCGAAGACCAGCTAGGTTGAGCAGAAGACAGATAAGTGAAAGATCGAAGAATGAGATGTGGATACAACAGAATAAGTCCTTTTTGTTAGCGAGGGGGAAGACACAATTTCCAAGCCTTTTGTCGCCATTTAATTTTCTGAAACTGCCAAGGACTATGAGCATTTCCTCGGGTGCCGAAAGATTTTTCATTGAGAGTAAATATGTATATCTTAATTTTAGACACGTAAAACCATCGTATCATTAACATAATATCATTTTTATTGCATATAAAAAATGGAGTAACACGTAGTAACTTCGAATAGCTCATTCGATTTTAAAATACATTTTGGAGTAAAATTATTTACTACAGAAGATAATTGATGTATTCTGAATAATAGTAGCGAATTACTTACTTTTAATTGTATCAGAGAGACTTACTATTATACGCTTATTTGTCGCTGTTGTTTCTCAGGCTTTGACGTTGGATCTCACCTCCAGTATAACCAGTCGAAATAGTGCTGTTCCTTCATCTACGGTTCGAGTAATTTGGTATTGTGTCAGTTGGTTCTACAATTTCTTTGATACGTTATTTAACTACTAGATGTGAAATATCAGAATTATCTAACAGTTTTGCATACACTTAATTAATGTGCCCGCAACTAGAACTTTCTGCTAACATCAAGTAATATATCATCAATATTATGATTAATATTACGAATTAGGAAAGAACCGGGATGAAAAGCTTAATTCTAGGATATGTACATAAGCAAAGAATTCCTAAAACATCCAATAATAATGATACTTGTTCAATATCTCTTGTGAACTAAGTTATCGAAGCTCATAACAGGGTTTTTATTCACTAGATTACAATTCACTTGGTCCTGGTTGACACGCTTTTGTAACATTAATAATATTTGCAAGTCAACGTTAGGGGAAACTGGTGTCAGCATCATAATTCATGCAATTTTAAAATTGATGTGATTAGCTAGAAGAGTTAGCGCTTATATGTAAATTAAAACTTCATAGATTAACTAAAATTAAATTGTGCCAGATCTACAGGAATGTGTCAAAAGTTTAGACATGGCCACTCTAGAAGTATTCGATAAATATAACTAATTAGAATCATTTTATAATATAATTTACAACCAAGTTAAAATGCAAGTTGACTATATTTTAACTTAACGAAGAAAGAATTGTGTTACTCTACAAATACAAGTTCCGCATCCAAAAGTGACAGTAGTCACTTAGAAATAGAAAGTGGGTTCCTTATATGCTCACAAATGTTGAGAAAAAGAGAGAATGTTATGAATGTACATTTAACTTTCTGTATCCTTATTTAAATTTAGATTTTATATTGATTCGCACTATACCTATATTTTCCAAATATTTATAGACTAGCCCTGTCTGAACTTTTCACTTACTGCTATACGTCGGGTACTTTTAAATATTATGTATCATTAGTTAATTTTAATTAGCAATTCACTTGCATATTCATTACATGCAATTCATAATTACTCACGAGATTACAATTCATGTGATCATCATTTACATAGTCTTTTGTAATATTAATAATATCTGTAAGTCACCGCTAGGGAAAGTAAATGTCAGTCTCATAATTCATTCAAACTTAAAATTGGGGCAATTACCTAGAGTGAGAGTTAGCGTTTAAATGTAAACTAAAAATCCATAGTTTAACTAAACGATAAAAAGAATAAATTATTAATTAATAGTAAAAAAAACAAAACATAACGAAGTAAAAATAGGATTTGCTACCCCACACTCCTTTCCTTTTCGAGAACAGAAGTAATTACAGTAGTTACTCCATCTACATTTCCAGTTTGTGTATCTCTACTTTTAACTTCCTCATTATATCGACATCGCGAATCCTTTACAGTTTCAGATATATTTTACAAACAAAATTATTACAAAATTAGGTACCTGATGATGATAAAACCTTGTCGAAACGTTGTACATTGGCCGTTATGTTAAACTTATATTAAAGTTTTTCTTATTACCCATTCAAGCCGTCTCCAGCCAAAACAGTAAAATTTAGCTAGAGAAACTGAACCCCGGAAGTTAATTTTCATATACTATGATGAAGATGGTATTAAGTTATTGAAAATCTTATATGTATACCCACGTACATTATATTTGATAAATATGTTTTTCACTTTTAATTAAGAGTATACTTTACTTTAAAGCAAAACAAGAGTGGAAAATATATCACTAAATGCAGAGTATACATTTCTGCATCAATTTGTTTGTTCTTTTTAATATCCAGGCCGTTCCTTATTTTCAGCTCCCCCCCCCCCCAGTGGCACAGCGGGATGTCTGCGGACTTACAACGCTAGAAACCGGGTTTCGATACTCGTGGTGGGCAGAGCACAGATAGCCCATTGTATAGCTTTGTGCTTAATTCCAAACAAACCTTATTTTCAAGTGATAGACTAGAAAGAAAGCAGCCTGTCAACACCAGTTAGCATCAACTCTTGGGCTTCTCTTATCAACTAAAAATAGGTTAGTTTCATCCGAATTAGCTTACTTCGTAAATGGATAACAATGTTTACTATTCTACCTTACGATTAAGATGTACAAAGTCATTATAGTATTGTATGACGTGACGAATATGTTTAGAAAAAGACGTTTTTAGATGATTCGTAAAGTACGTTGCGTTTAAAGGCGTTAACGAACTATAATATATTTTGGGCAGAATACCAATACTTTCGATGTTAAGGTTAGGTTAGCTTTCATGTGATAAGTATAAGATCTTATATAATTGTTATGTTTCTTTATACAATGTTGTTCTTTTCGACAATGGCGGAGGATGTAACGTGAATCTCACTATTTATTAGTAGAAAAAAAGTAGCCCGATATTTAGTGGTAGGTTAGTGGCCGAGTACTGACATAAGCTTTTAACTTCTACTTATAGTTTGTACGATGAATGAAACTTATTTTTATACTAACAGTATTTTCAACAATATCATCTATACAATTTACACCATCTTTTCCTATAAATATTTCACTGTTTACAAGGATTCTTGATCTCCGATAGTGAAAATAATTAAATTGTCCAATAATGTGGCTTGTAACAGTTGCTGCTTTTTAGTACACATTACCAGCAACAACAGAGTAACAGTGTTAAAATTATATTTTATATAACAAATGTTCTTTGTTATATAAAATATAGCAAAGGTTCTTTGTTATATTTTATATAACAAAGAACCTTTGCAACCTTTCTAGAACACGACAAATAAAAACAAATAGTATGCACGGACATCTAACATACTAGGCATAGCTGAACATAAACTGACTTAGCAATTGTACATAATTGAACCAAACGGACAGTACAGTTATAGACTTCAAGCTGGACACTTAATAAACTAGATAAACGGTAATAGTACTGGACATGCCAAGTAGACATTAAAATAAACTTACTGTGCAAGACTTGGTAACTAGATACACTTAGTTAGCTACACACTAACTAAACGAAGCAACACTATACTAGTAAAAAGAACTGTTGGATACTTCGTGTACGAGAAGAACCACTCATTACTATACTTGACAACTAGAATTTAGAATAATCGTAAAGTGCTAGGCTTTGTAACTGTACACACCTAATGAACTACAAGAATTGTACATTATTAGTCTTTTCAACTGCACGTTTAGTAAACTACAATAATAATACAATGCTAGACTTGTTGTGGACTATTTAGTAAACTAGGAAAACAGTATAATATTAGAAACTTAGAAAGACATTTAATGAAATAGAAAAAATATACGGTGTTAAACTTCTTAACTGTATAAAGTTTGTAAACTGGAAGAACATTACAGCGCCAGAGTTTCAACTTGACATTTACTGAACTGTATGAAGAACACACTGCCAGACTTAGTATACTAGAAGAAAAGTACACTATTAGATTTATGAGCTTGCTCTAATTAGAAGCCTTTCAAATAAATGTTGAGGTAGGATGTAGCTCAGTCGTTATCGTTACGTACATTCAGTTGTTTGAGTGTTATAACCATGAAGTTTAATATCCCCATTTACCAAAGACTTGGACTGCTTACTGTCTGCCCTTTTCCGGGTCCTTCGTCTCCATTTGTCTTATTAAATGTATATCAAATTAAATATTCCTAATGTTAGCATGTTTCAAATATTCGTGCTATTTACACAGTAGACGTCATAAGTCAATATTAATTTCAGAAGTTGTAATTATCGTTTTTTCTAGCGTAAAGTTAGGTGATCAGTTAGTATCGATAAAACTTCTGAATATTTTTAACATAGAGAAATACTAAAGTAAAAACAATACTAGGGTACTGTCGTCTTACTAACAAATTGAGACACTGATTTTAAGCTGCTTAAATTCAATCATACGAGAATCGCATCAATTTCTTTAAAATATTTCAACATATTAAATGTATAAGTCATTGTTAAAATTGATCACTTTAGCTTAACGTACTCATGTACAATAGTGAAATAAACATTACTCGTATCACTGTGTAATATCATATACCCATTTAAAGTGTGAAACAATCCCATGATCAAGAAAGTAATGAAGATAGCGTACAGAAAACAACTAATGTTATATATATATATGATATGTTAGAAACAAGACCAGAGATCAAGTTTCGACAATTTTAGCTGTTCTATTTACTTCTATATATTATTAATTCAGCTAATACAAACATGTTCTAAAGTAGGTGTTCTATTTACTTCTATATATTATTAATTCAG
>NW_013672815.1:13481-26714 GCF_000517525.1 Limulus polyphemus
TTGAAGTGTCTTGTCGAATGTGGTATTACTATATCCATTATTGATGAATGTTTGTCGGAGTGTACGAATTCTGTCGTGAAATAGGTTCCAATCTGAGGATATTTTGTAGGTACGGTGGATGAGGGCGTGGATGGTTCCAGTTTTGTATCTTTGAGGGCATTCACTTTGAGCGGGAATCTACCTAGCCAGCCACTCTCAAACAGACTCTGAGAGAAGACATATGACAAACAAGTGAAGAACAGATTCAACAGACGTGCGACAAATGGGGCATGCCTCTGATGTGTTCCTCTGTCTAATGAACTGGAGTTCACGAACTGGTAAAACATTGTGGACAATTCACCAGCATAAGTCACGACGGGTACGGTCGAAATGCACTGAAGTGATCCGTCTCCACACAGTGGTGATAGAGGCGGCAGGGACATTGAAGTCGGGAACTGACTGGGTGAGAGAATGGAGTGCCCGGGTAACAGCAACATACCAGGGAAGGGGGAAGAGTCAAATAGGCAGGTGTGGAAAGAGTGAGCCAATCCAAAGTACTTAACACCAAACCCCAAATAATAGGAACTGAAGAAGAAACAAGGATGCGCCAATTGTAGCAAACTCTTGTGAGCAAGAGCAGTGTGGGAAGCAAAGCACTTGTTGAGAATAAAAGGGATACCAAACCACCCGAGGAGCAGGAAAGTTGAAGAGTCAGGCATGAGACCAATTCAGTTTTATAGTGCCACGCAAATTAAAGTCAAGCGCTCTAACTGGAGCACCAAATCCTCAGGCAGGAGGTGCATGGCACCCAGGTACTAAAGAAGTGGCAGAACTCGCTAACGGACAATTGGGAGTAGTGTTGGTAGACCATAAATGCACCCTCAATAATAGATATGGAATGATTCCAGTTGGTAGACACTTGTGGAAACCAGATACCTAAACACTTCACAACCGTTTTTGAACAATGCAAGTGGTAAGGTTCATCTGACAACCCTCTCCACAGACATAGCCATAGGGCTTGAGACTTTTGGTGATTCATCTGAGCACCGCTGGCCAAAGAATACAAAGTGATTATGTCGATTAACATACTCAGGAAAGTACGAGTTGAAAGGGAAAAAAATGACGTCATCTGCATGGCTGATGGATTTGATGCTAAGATCATTGTTGCCAGGTAGTGGAATGACCTGGGTGTTTTCAGAATGGGTTACAAATGACAACAGACACTCAATTACAATAACATACAAAAGGTGGGACAATGGACATCCTTGTCGCATTTCTGAAAGAACAGGACATGACGAGGTCAAAAGCCATTGACAAGACGTCGCTGTTTGCCTCTTGGTACGATTGGGCACAGTTAATGAAGAAATCTGGGAAACAATATCGTTTCGGAAGGAACCATAGGAAGTTGTGGTCATAGCTGGCCAATAAGTAGGATAAAAGCTGGGACCACCTAATCCCCACCAAAGGGTTGCTCCTATCTTGTCCTACTGAGGACTGAGGACACAGTTAAAGTCTCTTCCAGTATAATATCATTTGCTGTCAACAAATAATGATCCAAAGTTCCAAAAAAACCTGCTGTTCTGATTGCTTGTCTGGGGCATAAATATGAACCAGATGTACTGTGCGACCATGAATAACAACATTCACTCAGCCCTCGGCATCATTATGGGATCTAAGAATTGTGCCATGGAAATTTGGGTGGAAAGGTATACCAGTTCCACTGTTATGAAAGCCCCCAAATGACCAGTAGGCAGAAACCTGAAAATGAGGTACAAAAAATTGACATCACATAACATTGCTTAGCGAGACTACACAAACCCTGTACATTCAAAGTTACACAGGTAATTCCCACAGTGAAAGGTAAGCTTAAATAATAAGACATTAAAGTTTAACTTTTAAGGTCGATTTCACTAAAACTAAGCGATGAAGATGAAGCCCTTTTCTGATCCAGGGACTGTGAACGGGTGACAGCAACATCCATGGATGAGTCTTTTCAGGGATGTTGCATTAACCTTCTGTTGGATCAGGGTGCATGTAAAAGACAGGTGAAGAGGGGGCACTGCTACTGGTATATGAGGTTTCCAGTCCGCCTGGTTTGAAGGCATAGTCAAGCATGCCAGTCTCCCTATTGAGAGTGGAAAATTGAGGACCAAAACTAAAGCAGCAGCATCTGGTTCTTCTTCACACACAAAGGGGGCACAAATGAACCATCAGAAAGCTCCAAGGAATTAGAGGAGGAAGATGAAGTTGAAAAGGAGCAACTGGTCAAAACAGGAGACTTTATAGTAGAACAGACCACTGGAGATGGAACTTCTGCAGGGACCATCTCTAAAACTTGGTCCCGTGAGGAATGCAAGCTGTCCACAGGAGGTGATGCTGACTGACTCGGCTGGATTGCATCACTGGGAAGAAGAATGTACACAGCAACTTGTTTGACAACAATTGGAACATCTGTCACAGGCGAGGGTTCCTTTGCAGTAGCTGATTCTGAGAGAAGAGAGGAAGGAAATTCCATAGCAGAAGAAACAGGACTGATTTTTACTCGCGTATGTAATTGGCCAATCGGGACAAGTAGCAATCCTGTGGTTATCACTGCAAATAGCACACAATGCAGTACAGACAGTAAGAACAAGAGCACTTGGGTGTCAAACAATCCTTAGAGACATGACTTTCCAGGCCATACCTCCTACACAGGTGCACCATACTGTAATAATTGATCATCACTGTACAAAGGTCTATGCAAAGAAAATTAGGAGCAGACATTTCCATAAGCCAAAAGAGCCGTCACAATAGTGTCGTTAAGCAATTCACGAGGCGCGACACCAGCAGGATGAATAATGATCACTTCATGCTGGTGGAGGAAACGAGCATGGCGAAGGAGCTTCTGCAGAATGGTAACACTTGAAAACGTAGCCAATCATCTACTGGTCCCTATATGCTGGAGACAGTCAAGTGAACCATTACCAACTCCAGTCTTCAGGGAGCTGATAATTTCACTAGGTAGTGAGGTTGAGGACACAATGAAGTGTACAGAACTTGACCTGTTCTTCAATTCATTTAGCACCAGGCATAATGCTAGTCTCCCAACCCGAATAGACCAAGGATCGCGATTAAGCACGAAAAGTAAGTTAAAACAAGAACAAAATATGCTACTGAAAACTGTACTCACAAGTTCAAATGTGTTGATGAGACTGCAATCCTTGCATACACGTATACCCCAGACTCTGCCCCCACTGAAGATTTGAAGGAAAGAAGACTGCTATATAATGCATTGTTTTGATAGTTAAGAAACTGGTGTTATTAAACTCAGAAATCAATAACATGTACACATCTTTCAGTTGTTTAAAGACGTCGACTACTTGATATCTTTAATATTAATTTAGATAATTATTTCTTTCTTTCTTTACTTTTAGCGAAATTGTTTTGTCAGATATATGTGTGCAATGAAATATCCCAAAATGTTGTATGCGACCTTTTTGTGCTTCTATCTAGCGACAGAAAATGAAACTATTATGAAATATGGAAATATGTTTAAAATAAACTCAACGCTGAGTAGTAGGTTTCCTTCATATTATATCCCCACAAAATACGAGTGGTAGAAAAACCTTATTTTATGATATATTAACTTAAGCCGTTGTTTACATTTATTTTGTAGTCATAATTACAAAAACATACTTGTGGTTTCATGAAGCAAAAAATGAACGTAACATTTGCTTTGGTGATTCGTTTTTCTTTTAATAGGGAGGACACCATAGGTATAGAAGTATGGTACAATCTTGAAATTTTATTCACGAAATACACAAATAACAGGTTCGTATCCCCGTCCCAGCAAACAAGCTCGCTCTTTCAGTCATGAGGCGTTATAATGTGACGGTAAATTTCACTATTCGTTGGTAAAAGAGTAGCCCAAGAGTTGGCGGTGGGTGTTGATGACTAGCTGCCTTCCCTCTAGTCTTACACTGCTAAATTAGGATCGGCTAGCGCAGATAGCCCTCGTATAGCTTTGCGCAAAATTAAAAAACAAACAAACAAACAAACACAAATAACAAAAATACGGACGTAACAAGAAACGACAAAATCAAAACAAATGATACAAGCATGTGAGCCACTAGTTACATTGTAAAGAACTAACTTGCTCAGTAAACAAATATTACAGCAACTTACAAGAAATCATGAAATTAACAAGTACAGCATCAGGTAGGGATTTTGTTGCAAGAAAATAAATTAAACACAGAAAATACAAAAACAAAATGGAATAAATCAAAATATTAGTGACTCGTATTCATTTATCATTGTGAAAAGTAACGACACATCCTATCGCAACGATTAAAAAAGACAGAAGGATCCAAGAACTGACAATCAGCCTCCAGGCGCAAAAGAAACCTAAACTTAACCTGACGTAATATATTAATTAAAGTATCCTGATACTTTTCATAAACGTATCTGTTCCTCGTCAACCATACAACATGTTTGAAAAGAATTAAACAATACTGAAAGTAAAAATCAAGGTCCTTTGGCATAGGTAATGGAACATTGTAAAGAACAGTTGTAGGTGAAATGAATGGAATTCAAAATAAATTTACCAAACATCTCCATGCCTGGGAAGAGAGGACACAAAATCAAAAGATGCATTATTGACTCAATTTGATAATGACAGATAGGATAAGATACAGAGGTATCGATATTCTGAAGATAAATGCTCCCTTACTGGTAAAATATTATGAGCTATGCACCAACAAAAGGCCTGCAGGTGCAAGTCCATGTGGTGCAAAGTGACCCGAGCCCAAATGCTATTCCAAGGCAGATGAGGGGAACGCTGTTCAATCAGATGAGGATGCTATGAGGCTAGTAAATGGTAGAGAGAATGAGGCTGAGCAGACAAAACATCAAAATCATCACTCTGACAACGACGAATAACTTTGACGCACTGAGAATACCAGGAAGGAGGATCTGAACACGAGAGAAAACAAAGAAAGAGGAGAACCAAAATCTCTGTTCCCCCACTCTTAACAAGTAGCGAGATAAGAGAGAGAACAGGGATAATCCTCCCACGACAAACATCTTACAACCAATGCAAATAATAATGAAAGACACTTAGTTCCAATACAGGGAATCTCAAGACTCCCACGATGATAAGGTAAATGTAAAAAAAGCTGGGAAACCATTTCGGTTTTCCATCCCTCCAAAAAAAAAAACGAACAAAAAACAATGCAATCAACAAGCCAAGCCCAAATATCCTCCAAGGGGAAAACTGCACCGACATACCACACGTAAAACGAAAATCTTGAGCAACAGAACAGATACGACCAATGACTTTTTCCCAAATAATATCAGGAGGTGAAAAAACCAAACCCCAAAGCACTTCAAAGCAGAGGCTGTCCATGACCATTCAAGAGAAGTGTGAGGGGAAGATGCCCATTTTCCCAAACACCGTTCTCGAGTCTTTTTTTCAGATTCAGCTGTGTCTCACTAGCTCGAAAATACTTGTCAACCACAGCCAGAGCAGTACAAAGAGAAGTTTGATCAGACATGAAAGGATTAACATTATCTGCATGACAGATATACTTAACAGAAATACCACCACCACTAAGTAACTTGACATCACGAAGTGTAGAAGTATGATACATATAAGACATCAAACATTCGATACTTAAGGTGTACAAAAGAGGAGACAGTGGGCACCTCTGTTGCACACCTTGAAGAATATGGAAAGAAGGCGTCAAAAACCAATTCACCAACAATTTGCTGGAAGTGTTAGAATACAAGAACTGCAGGTAACAGAGGAAGACATGCGAAAACACATATCTCCTCAAAGCATACCACAAAAAATCATGGTTAATACGATCAAATATCTTACTTTGAGCAATAGAAAAAGAAATTGTTTGGAAATTATTGTAATGAAACAGATCACGCATAAGCACAAGGTTCTGCTGAATACTCCTACCTTTGACCACATGTTTGGGTACTGAGAACAAGTTGGGGCATAACAGCACCCATATGCATCATAACATCTTTGGAATAATTTCTAAGTAAACATTTAGGAGAGATATGGGTCTCCATGAGGATAGAAAATCAGCTTTTAGAGGATCCTTACAAATTACAGAGACTAAACCATCTAGTGTATCAGGTAGCCAACAACCTCGGGACAAGCAGCCATGGAAGACTTGAACAAAGTGAGGGTCGATAAAACTCCACACATGACGATAAAATTCTACAGGGAAGTCATCTTGTCTAGGACATTTACCAAGGAGCAATGCTTGGATAGGTGCACAACACTCCCACACAGAAAACAATCTCGTCAAGTCATCAAAGAATGCTTGATCCAAGGTTGGTAAAAAACTGATAATCTCATCTCATAATATACAAGACACTAATGTAAGTGAGTAAAAATTACTAAAGTTGATACAACAGATTTAAAATAACATCAATATCAGTGGTAAAATGACCCATGTTCGTCACTAGTGATTCATCTAACAAGGAACATTAGAGGCAGATGACTGGAGAGAAGGTACGACAACAGGGAGGTAGAGACTTCCGACTTGGAACCCCAGGCGGGGATGATGTGTTGACAACATGGGATGAATTAGATGAAGCAGAACATACTTATAAACATTCAGGAACATTGTGATGACAACCCATTAAGTCATGCTCCACCAGCACCTCACTCTCTTCAAGCCATTGGAAAAATCACAAGAAGGGTCATCACAAGAGCTTTCAGAAGAACAGCATGACGAGCTAGGTAGACTAGGAAGAGCTGACAGTTGAGACGGACCCACTGGGTGATCAGGAGCAGCTGACAATGGATCCTCAGATGTAGACAGTGGGGACACGATAGAAGGTGGAAGAACAACTACATCACTGGGGACAGGGCTCGAGGCACACACAATATAACTCGCCGGCTCAACAACAACAGGAAATTGCAAGACTTGAGATGCAGGAGCAACACCAGGCACAGTCGGGGATGTATTACCCTGATCAAATGAAGCTGATTCGTCATCGAACACTTCTACAATGGTCATGCATCAGAAACATCTGGTTGAAATGTCGGAGAATCTGCCACTTTTCTCCGTAGGTAGAGCCCTTCTGGGGGCAAGAAGAGGTACATTGACCCTCACCACAGATGCCACAAATCAATGTACAGACATCTTCGCTATGGCTATAATCCATACACTTCAAACATTTAACAGCATCACAGAGACGGGACACATGGTCCTCACGGCCACATCGATGGCAAAGACGTCGCATACCGGCATAATTGACCATGGCAGTATAATTACCAATCTTCACAAAAAAATATGTCACCAGCTTTCACATATCTATCTTCACACGACGATTACCCGTACAGACAGCAGGAGGAGATGAATAACATTTATGGTCAATCAATATGATGCGACCGTATGGGATAAGAGCAGTAGCAATAACCTCAAGAAAAACTTCAATAGGAACAGAACGGATGATCATCCACTTGATACTCAATACATCTGGTTCCGCTGGAACAAATACATTATTATGTGAAAAGCTGCCATAACCTAACAATGTCTGGGCTACAGCAGTCGAAGACAGTGTCGCCACATACCATCCAGTAAAAAATGCTGAAGACAATATCTCCATTGAGGGCATCATACAAAGAGTCAATAACATTGGAAGGCAAAGAGTCCGGTTTCACTGTAAACCTGACTGCCCGAGTTTGTGCCAGGTAGGTTGGGGTGGTCGTACTTGTTCTTGCCATCTCAAAAACAATATAAATTCGCTTAACTCTCCAAAGACGGGATCGGTCAATTTGACCGAATCACGTGATCTTTTGTACTCGTTTAAAGTTGATATAAATTTACTACTTATAACTCTGTATATATCGGGTATATCTTCACGAAATTTGGCAGTCTTTCAGTTAATATTACACACGAAAAGTCATATTTCTTAGTGAATTATTTTTAATAAAATAAAATAACGTTTTGTCTATGAATATATTGAGTATTTGTTTTGAATAGCCCGTGTGCAAAGTAATTTTCATGTTAAAATTAAAAATACTCTTCGTCATTTCAAAAATCTCAAATTTCCTTTGTGTGTATACCATGCAATAGACCAAGACAAACTTATGCAATTCCCAATGAATTGACGAAACAAGACACTTTAAAATCTAGTTATGAGAAAGGGTTAATTAATCAGTAATCTAATGACATTAAATGTAAATGAAACCATGTATTTAAATTTGATAGAATAGAAAAGCTTAGAAAAAATAGATATATAAACCCAGGAGTTTCCAGATTAGCTCAGTAAATAGAAGAAATAACAGACCGAATTAACAAGGTAGAAACATTAGTGCAATGCAGCAGGGCAAAACAGAAAATGTGAAATGTGGTATATAAGGACACATTGCTAGAGATTATTTTAGGAGAGAACACAAACAAGTAGAATGCTTTCATTTTAGACTAAATGTCGCATAATAGTTCCAGTAACATGGGTTAACCAAAAATACAGTATATATATCCATTACAGGACATTTTATTTAACACATTACAATAAAAGTCCTCGAATTTTGTTAACCAGTTAGAATTGTCATTTTATTTTCAGACAATTTTTAAAGGATGGTCTGGGGGATAGGGCGTCTTTTTTGCGATCTGTGTGTTCAAATAATATCATCGAACATTCTCGCCATTTAAACCATGAGGGCGTTATAATATGACGTTCAATCCCATTATTCGTTGATAAAGAATAACCAAAAATTGGCTTTGAGTGGGCTTGGCTAGTTTTCATCTAATTTAAGTTAGGAATGGCCCGCGAAGAGTTTTGTGTAAAACTCAACAAACAAGGAAAAGAAATAGTATTTACAGTTTTTCATATTTCCCATCCACGATTATTTCTCGAATATACTCACCTCTATAATTGTGTTAAGTGAGAGAACAGATTGGAGTTTTGTTAATGCTACTTTTAACGATATCGTCAAAGAGGTAAAAGTCAATGCAATAAATCATCGCTTTATTTAGAAATATCATATGTTTCAACGAATGTTATTCACAAATATGTCTTAATTTTTCCCACTAATATATATACTAATTTTGAATTTCTTGGCGGAGGTTACGTTTTCATATGTGTGTGTGTGTGTGTCAGTAAGATTTCTTAAAAACGGCTGAATCGATTGGGACGAAAGTATGTATACATTTGGACTATGATTAAACCTAGAAGTTAGTAGTATTTTGAGGGTGAAGGTTAAAGGCCAAGATCACAGCAAGGTCACTAAAATAAAAAAATTCCCCATATGTTAGCATGGAGACAGAGTTTTTTGCACTATTTTTGCTCTATAACTCAGTTAAAAATGATCGAACTTTAAAACTTGGTACACATATGTAGAATATTATTCCTCATTGTCCGGCCAAAAATGGTCCGAGTCCGTTGATAACGACGGACATACGGACAGATTTTTGTATTTTTTTTGGCCGAATATGATCAATGCTGCATGCCCCTCTAGTTACATTATATTATTAATTTTCTTGCTGAACCGTCGAAGTACAAAAGTAAATAAGTTATTAATTACATTTCATGATAATAATCTAGAAGCGTTAGCGTTTGAGTTTTTTTGTAAATCAACAGTTGTTTTCCAAGTTTTAGTTTGAGTTTCTTTTATTTTGACGTCTTGTTACTTATTGGAACTATATATTAGGCTCTGAAAAGTGTTGGTAATTCTTCATATTTCTACATAGATCTACATCAAGAATGTGACTGATCAAAACATTATTACTATTGTATGTAGTTTCAGCAACGAACAAAATGACAGAATATAAGATATTGTTGATAGGTCTGTAGCGTGTACATCTACAGACGCCTTCATTGTCACAGCCCACATCGATTACCTGTTCGTTTTTCTGTGGGAAAATTGTCCATAAACGAACTGTTGGGCAGAGATGTTACCATATGCACTAATCAACAAGTAGAGGAAACAGCTTCCATCTACAGGTAAGAAAGTCTAGATAAATGTTTGTCTTTTGAGTTTTAATCAGATAAAAAATGTGAAATTTAATACATAACAATATGTTACAGACATTATAATGGTTTGTTTTTTACAAATAAAAATAACAGAAAATTTCGTATATTTCAAGTATTTTCATAAAAATATTGTTGTAACCTACTTTCTGTGGTGGTATTTATTGATATCATTCATCATAGTTTAAATAGCAGTAAGTGCTGTAGTATCATGTAGACACTGCTGAGTTATACTTAACCAAATTTCTTGTAATGTTAACAGACACTACTGTATAACATTTATAAGACGTTTTTGTAATGTTAACGGACACTGCTGAGTAATATTTATAGCACGTTTCTTGTTAATGATAAGAGATATTGCTAAGTAATATTTATAGCACGTTTTTTGTTAATGTTAAGAGATATTGCTAAGTAATATTTATACCACGTTTCTTGCTAATGTTAAGAGACATTGCTAAGTAATAGTTTAATTTAACCACGTTTCTTGCTAATGTTAAGAGACATTGCTAAGTAATATTTAACCACGTTTCCTGCTAATGTTAAGAGACATTGCAGAGTAATAGTTAACTACGTTTCTTGCTAATGTTAAGAGACATTGCTGAGTAATAGTTAACCACATTTCTTGCTAATGTTATGAGACATTGCTGAGTAATGTTTATACCACGTTTCTTGCTAGTGTTAAGATACATTGCTGAGTAATACTTAACCACGTTTCTTGTGTTTGTTTCCTTACAGTTGTCATGGTTGTTTCTTTCAAAAGTGTAACAATGTGATTAGTTTAATTACGTTTTTTACGTAAGAAAATATCAATTCTGCAGAAGTAAACCTCTGATTATTGTGGGTTTAAAGGTGGTATGTTAATGGAAAGTGAAACATTCTGAGAGTTTAGAGTAGTAATGTTGGATCTAAACTCTTTCCTTCCTGATTTATTTATTTATTTATTATATCCGATTTCAACTTGTTTTCCAATACCTTTTCCAAGCTTGTGGTTTTTAACTGTATTTGAAGTTTTCAAACTTTGTTCACATCTTTAGTATAATCTTAACTCTTCGTCTTTCTTGACCGTGGTATTTCTGTTTTCGTCAATACCTTGCATACCGTGAAATATTTCTATACTGAAGAGTTTGAAAATATTCTAATACTTCAACAGTATATCAAACATTCTACATCACACTAATGAAGTATTCAGTGTTTTTCCGAAAGTTTTTGCATGCGATTTTTCCCATTTTCTAGTCCTATGTTTGATTAAAATTAAAATATAATGTTAAGCTTCCCAGTACACTCTAAACTAAGCGCTACTGATACTTCTTTGAACTTGTGTTTTTTCAATTTCTACTTATCTGTGCTACTGTTGTAGATTTTCTAATATCTTATCAAATTATGTGTAAAATCTGTAGATCGTTTTTTTAATACTTAACTCTTAAATGTAAGTCGCAGAGCTGTAAGGAATTATACCTTGTTCAGTTGAAATTTATTCTCTTTATAAAAGCTTTATCATATTAATTTATTGTTTGTAAATAATAACATTCTCAAAGTGTCAAACATACAAAACTTTGGACCCCAAGAGTCTGATAGATTTATAGAAATTGTGTGAGCAAGAAACAGTGCTATTTTAGGGATTTATGTACATATTATTTCCTACAAACTTCACACATTAACATATAAATACAATTTGTTGAATATAATTTTGAAGCATTTTGCATTCATTTACCTAAAAGAATCTTATACAGTTTTGAATTTGTTTTCTAGAGATGACCGAAACCTTGCAGTGGTTGAAAAGAGGGTTTGTTGGAATAGTATTCTTGTTCTTAATGGTGCCCGTTTATGCTGAGCCTATTCACGTTGGTAAGTACGTATTTCAAGATTACTTAAAAGGCAAATTACAACAACCTTATAAAATTTAAAATACACTGTTTATGTGTTGTTTTAAATATAACCTTGTGTGTATAAAAACGTTGTTTTTGATGTTTTAGTTTATGTTATATTGTTTATCTTACTAACATTTGATGTGCTAGGACAATAATAATCTCTGCTGGTTACGTGTTGTTTCAAATATAACCTTGTGTGTATAAAAACGTTGGATTTGATGTTCTGGCTTATGTTATATTGTTTATCTTACTAAAATTTGATGTGCTGGTACAATAATAATCCCTGCTGGTTACGTGTTGTTTTAAATATAACCTTGTGTGTATAAAAACGTTGGATTTGATGTTCTGGCTTATGTTATATTGTTTATCTTACTAACATTTGATGTGCTGGTACAATAATAATCTCTGCTGTCAATACGATATTTAACGTAAAGATTTCAGGAAATTCGTTATTTCACTGTTTTACCTTTCTTTGCGTTTTACTATTGCTATGATATTCTATACAACCCGTATATAATTTTTAGTTACGAAGAAAACATTAGTAGTATAATGTGCATTAACATAAGGCTTCAATTATGCAGTGTGTTATTCTTTGAATTTCATAATGCTATTTGTGTGACGATTATACGTCACGCACTTCAGATTTTTAATACTCTACAAAACAATGTAAATATTTATTTTTGTGTTCTTTAATATTACTCTCTTAGAAGAATTGTAAAGAAGCAAAAACAAATTTATTGTAATACTCTGCGTAAACATACTATCAAATAAGATCATTATAGTAAAATACATTTAAAAACAGAATATGGATATTAAATTATTTTAATGTTGAAATTGTAGTGCTAAAGCTTTTATTACTAAGAATGATACACAGATGCCACTTTATATAATTAAAAGGTACTAAGATATATGTCATTTTACACAATAGAAAGGTACTGGGAAAGATAGATGTCATTTTACACAATAGAAAGGTACTGGGAAAGATAGATGTCATTTTACACAATAGAAAGGTACTGGGAAAGATAGATAGATAGATGTCATTTTACACAATAGAAAGGTATTGGGAAAGATAGATAGATAGATGTCATTTTACACAATAGAAAGGTATTGGTAAAGATAGATGTCATTTTACACAATAGAAAGGTATTGGTAAAGATAGATAGATAGATGTCATTTTACACAATAGAAATGTACTGGGAAAGATAGATAGATAGATGTCATTTTACACAATAGAAAGGTACTGGGAAGATAGATAGATAGATGTCATTTTACACAATAAAAAGGTATTGGGGAAAGATAGATAGATAGATGTCATTTTACACAATAGAAAGGTACTGGGAAGATAGATAGATAGATAGATGTCATTTTACACAATAGAAAGGTACTGGGAAAGATAGATAGATAGATG
>NW_013672815.1:27406-35756 GCF_000517525.1 Limulus polyphemus
TAGATGTCATTTTACACAATAGAAAGGTACTGGGAAAGATAGATAGATAGATAGATGTCATTTTACACAATAGAAAGGTACTGGGAAAGATAGATAGATAGATGTCATTTTACACAATAGAAAGGTATTGGGAAAGATAGATAGATAGATGTCACTTTGTACCGTAGTTTTTACATCCTTGTAGATGCTGAAATATTCTTTTGTTTTGTCTCAAAACGCACGCAGTTGACTTCCTGGACTAAAAAGACACGTGGCTTAAAATATGTTTTTATTTATTGTTAAAATTTCGTCAGCTGGTTTAAACTTGTATCCCTAAATATTTTGATGTAGGTTGTATGTCCTAATGTAAGTATGTGTCTTGTTAGAATTTAGGTAACATTTTCATTATATATTTTCATATAAGTACGTGTCCAGTAAGAATATAGGTTATATTTTTAAGTCGTATCATTTATTATAAATAAGCATCTAATGACTATAATTCCTTTAATTTCTGTTGTCTAACTTATATGCTTATTGTGACTTATCAAATTAGAGTGAAAACCACCAATTATAGTGTAAGTTGCACTTTATAGTTTCCTAATTAAATTACGCATTTATGTCTTCGCTGGAATGAATCTCACCTAATATTTGCAAATAACAGAAACAACAACTTATTTTCATTCTTCAGTTATATCATTTAAGTACTCGACGCTTAATTATTTATAAAGGCTCTTCGTTTAGTGGACATAATAGAAGACATTTATGTTCTACAAGAAGAGTTGCTAAAATATTTAATTAACGATAGTTAGCCTTATTTACAATAGATTATTTACTATGTGGTGAGGTTATCAAATATTCTTTTCTCTTAAATATTGATCTAACTCAGCACAACAAGTAGCAACATCAAACTACCTTATGGTTACCTTGGCAACACTGGTAAATATTAGTGTTGTAAGTTCTTAATAGTAAACAGCCTGAGACTCTTAGTTTTTCTAGAAAGCTTTTGAAAAAGTAATCAATTCACCATATAGTTTAGGCGTGTGTGCGTGAAGTATGTCCGTCCTTTGTCAATCAAGAAGAGTTATGGAGCGTTCCTGCCCACTTTATGGTTTGGCTTCTTTTCGATTTAATGGATATGTACAGCAGTAGATGCGTATGGACCACCTGTTGTTTTCTGAGTAGAAATATATGTATATATATATATATATTTTGTATGAAAGACGAATTATGCTTCGAAAACAAATACACATCTTTTCTCTGTATAAATGGTGAAGTTCAAAACTCCGTTTGACGTCTTGGAAAATATACATTGAAGGGCTTAAACCGTCAGGTAATTACTACATACAATCATTGTAGTATAAAGTGTATTATTCCTTGGGTACAACAGCACTGTTTATACAAATTGTTGTAGATATATGTATACGATTCACGACGGCTAGGTTGAATTTCGATTAAAAGCTACTAGGAACTGAGTTGTGAAAGAATAGAACCAATAAAGCTAACAATTAGAGAGTTACTTGAATATATCTTGAAATAAACCAATAAGGCTAACAACTAGTGAGATATGTTAATATATCTTGAAATAAACCAATAAGGCTAACATCTATAGAGATACATGAACATATCTTGAAATAAACCAATAAGACTAACATCTAGAGATATACATGAACATATCTTGAAATAAACCAATAAGGCTAACATCTAAAGAGATATGTTAATATATCCTGAAATAAACCGATAAGGCTAAAAATTAGAGAGATGCATAAATATATCTTGAAATAAACTAATAAGGCTAACAACTAGAGAGATGCATAAATATATCTTGAAATAAACCGATAAGGCTAAAAATTAGAGAGAGGTGCATAAATATATCTTGAAATAAACCGACAAGGCTAACAACTAGAGAGATGCATAAATATATCTTGAAATAAACCGATAAGGCTAACAATTAGAGAGAGGTGCATAAATATATCTTGAAATAAACCGATAAGGCTGACAACTAGAGAGATGCATAAATATATCTTGAAATAAACCGACAAGGCTAACAACTAGAGATACTTGAATATATCTTGAAATAAACCGATGAGGCTAACAACTAGAGAAATACTTGAATATATTTTGAAATAAACTAATAAGGCTAACAACTAGAGATACTTGAGTATATCTTGAAATAAACTAATAAGGCTAACAACTAGAGAAATACTTGAATATATTCTGAAATAAACTAATAAGGCTAACAACTAGAGATACTTGAATATATCTTGAAATAAACTAATAAGGCTAACAACTAGAGAAATACTTGAATATATTTTGAAATAAACTAATAAGGCTAACAACTAGAGAAATAATTGAATATATCTTGAAATAAACTAATAAAGCTAACAACTAAGAGATACATGACGATATGTTGAAATAAACCAATAGTTAACAACAAGAGATTCAAATGTACAGAAATAGAAAGATTATGGAGAGACAGAAGCAGTAATAGTTTAATACTAATCTAAGGCATTAAAACAAAATCTATAACCTACTTACATTAGACCTACTATGGGTAGTCCAAGATTTCTTTGTTTACACTTGATCTAAATTTAGCTATAAGCAGACTTTTTTTTATTCACAACAGTAATCTTGTCCAGCACTCTTTAGTATAATAATATCACCACTAGAAACAGAGCAGCTACATGCAGAGGTTAATAGAAGAAACCAGATACAATTAGAGACTAATGAAAAAACTACTTGTCTGTTGTCTTATTCTTTTATAATAATATCACTAGAAATATAGCAACTACAAGCAAAGAACATAGGAAGAAACTCCTTGACTATCGTCTTATTCTTCTTTTATAATGATATCACCACTAGAAACATAGCAGCTACAAGTATAGAACATAGGAAGAAACTCCTTGTCTATCGTCTTATTCTTCTTTTATAATAATATCACTACTAGAGACATAGCAGCTATAAATATAGAACATAGGAAGAAACTCCTTGACTATCGTCTTATTCTTCTTTTATAATAATATCACTACTAGAAACATAGCAGCTACAAGCATAGAACATAGGAAGAAACTCCTTGACTATCGTCTTATTCTTCTTTTATAATAATATCATCACTAGAGACATAGCAGCTATAACTATAGAACATAGGAAGAAACTCCTTGACTATCGTCTTATTCTTCTTTTATAATAATATCATCACTAGAAACATAGCAGCTACAAGTATAGAACATAGGAAGAAACTCTTTGACTATCGTCTTATTCTTCTTTTATAATAATATCACTACTAGAAATATAGCAGCTACAAGTATAGAACATAGGAAGAAACTCCTTGACTATCGTCTTATTCTTCTTTTATAATAATATCATCACTAGAAACGTAGCAGCTAGAAAGAGAGAACAATGGAAGGAACTACCGATCTTCTTATTGTTTTTCTCTGTGAATGATATGAATTAAGATATGTTTTACTTATGTATACTAAGAAAAAGTCCCTATGAGTCAATTATATATCTCTGGAGAATAACTTCCGAAGCGAAAGAGAAGAATAAGTAAAACTTGGGTGACATCGTTCAGATTCATAGACCGGACATGTAAAATAAATTTTTTCAACAGTTAATAAAGGCGTTCAGCAGAAACACAAAATATCTATAAATTATTTTTTTTGTCGAGCTGATGACGCACCCGCGGCATGTCTATACGGCTTCAGTGACTGTAAGAACTCCAATCTCTGAGAATTGAACAAAAACGTGGACAAACAGTCCTTCTGATAACCTATTGAAATAACCCATATGTTTGTTGAAATTATATTCATAAATATCGTTTTCTTTGAGGATGTGAAAGTTTGGTTACAAGGTAAAAATGTATACCTCTATTGACAAGAGAGCATTTAGCATGTTTTTGTTTTTGGATTTTGCGCAAAGCTACAAGAGGGCTATCTGTGCTAACCGTCCCTAATTGAGCTGTGAAATACTAGAGGGAAGGCAGCTAGTCATAACTACCCACCGCCAACTCTTGATCTACTCTTTTACCAACAAATAGTGGGATTTACCGCCACATTATAACGCCCCATGGCAAGCATGTTTGGTGGGACGGGGATTCTAACCCCCGACTCTCAGACCCTAACCACCTTGGTCAGAAGGCGATAAAGCCAAGCTTTCATAGGTTGAGTAACATAATCTGCAACCTAACCAACACCCAATGAAGGATACGTTATTTTATTATCATTTTCTGACTACTGAAATTTCCACAGGTTTGAAATATATTCACGGGATAATGATTCATAATAGAAATATTACACGGAACACGTATTTGATCAGAGGCTAGTGGAGACTTTGACAACGAATCAGCAATTTCGTTTCCATAGTCTCCGCAATGACCAGAAATCCATAAGAATTAAGCAGAGTGATGCTGTAACTGTAATACTCTAAGCTGGTGTATATATTTAACAAAATCCCATTATCTGTGTTTAAATCAGAATATCAAGAGCCAGTAGAGCAACGAGAGAAAAATGAATTTTGAAGCTAAAGCCCATTTTAGAGCTTGCTAAAAAGCTGCTGATACTTAAACTCTAAAAATGCTGTCAGGAATTTTAAAGTCACTTTTAATATTAAAACAAAAAGGTAACCTACTCTGTAAACATTAATTAATTAATTAATACTTCATAGTTCCTTAATACATTGAACCCTTGCATGTCTAACTGACACAAGATGAAATATTTACGACATAATGATATTCAATCCACAGTGTATTTTGTTCACCACAATCAATAAAACCTATTATAGTATAATCCTTAAGGCATTTATATTTTGTATTTATGACGTCTTTAATTAGATCTTTTTACTAGAAGGAAGGCAGCAGCACCCTACTATCCGCCATTTCACGCTAATAACACTAATAATATGACATGAATTTTCAGTTTGACAGCACTTAGTGTATTTGTATTCCATCTTAATATAAATGATCTTATTTGTTACAAAATATGCAAACGTTTTGACCAAGACTATAGTTGTTGCAGTAACCTGAGCCAAACAGAATTTGACCAAGACTATAGTTGTTGCAGTAACCTGAGCCAAACAGAATTTGACCAAGAATATAGTTGTTGCAGTAACCTGAGCCAAACAGAATTTGACCAAGACTATAGTTGTTGCAGTAACCTGAGCCAAACAGAATTTGACCAAGAATATAGTTGTTGCAGTAACCTGAGCCAAACAGAATTTCATTAGTGAGCTTGGGCTCGTTATTGGTGAAATTTCTCACTAGTAAATTGTGCTAATCACTTATTTTTCCAACTACGTTACATCTAATACATCATCATGGAAAAACATTTTTATTTTACCTAAATGAGAACTGAGAGACTTGCTCATCTTGTTGCAAAATTAGAATTATCACATCTATTATATCTAGTGGCGATGTCGAAATAGATCTCTGATGTTGGTGTTGCTGGGAGTCAACAATCCCAATACATAAAGAGCAAATTACAAAAAATAATATGTAGGGTATATAGTCAAATGAAATTGCCCTGCGTTTCAAAGAAAGCGAATTCTGTTTAGCTAAGGTTACTAAGGTTACATTAAGCTCACTAACTGAGTACGGATTTACTAGCTAAGGTTACATTAAGCTCACTAACTAAGTACGGATTTGCTAGCTAAGGTTACATTAAGCTCACTAACTAAGTACGGATTTACTAGCTAAGGTTACATTAAGCTCACTAACTAAGTACGAATTTACTGTTAAATATTATTTTCCTTTGCTCAAGAAATATCTAAATTTTCTAAGGCAGACCAATTCGTCATGGCCAGCTTTGATATTCAGTCCTTATTCACTAACATGCAACTTGAGGAAACAATTAATATAATCAGTAAACAGTTATTCCCTACCACTCCAGACGGAGTGGTAATGGGATCACCTCTAGGTCCGACCCTTACAAATATTTTTCTATGTTATTACGAACGTCAATAGCTGGATAATTACCTCCTTTATTACAAACCAGTATTATACAGAAGGTAAGATGATGATACTTTTCTACTCTTTCACAGTACTGATCATGCCAAGAAGTTTTTAGGATACCTAAACTCACAACATTCATGTATAAACTTTACATGTGATATGGAAGAAAACAATAACTTAGCTTTTTTAGACGTTCAAATAAACAAAATAAACAATCTCTTTGCCACATGTATTTGCTGTAAGAAAACATTTACTGGTTTATACACTCGTTTCGACAGTTTCATACCAGACTCCTTCAAACATAATCTTGTTCTAAGTCTTCTAAACAGAGCATATAATATCTGTTCTGACTACTTCTGTCTTCACTCAGAAATATCAAAAATTCATAACATATTACAAAGTAATGGTTATGGTTATTCCATTAATTTCTTACACTACCACACAAAAATCTTTAACAAAAAAAAAAAAAACAGAACCTACCTCTCAAAATATCCACTAATTCTTATCATTCCTTTCATTGACAAACAAAGTTTTAAACTGAAATATCAATTTCAAAATAATAATAAAACATATTGTCCACAAATTAAGCTACGTTTAGTATTTACTTCGACATTTAGAATTAAAAATATGCTTAAAACCAAAGACACTACTCATTCCTATACGCTCGTGGGTAGTATATAAATACACTTGTGGTAGTTGTAAAGCTATCTATGTTGGTAAAATTACATGTCACCTATGAATATGTCCAAAAGAGCACATGCTAGAAGTGGATGTATGCTAAACAATCCACCCATAGTCTTGTATCCGATTGTACAGTGAGAACAGTACTTCTAGAAAATTCTCGACTCCGAGAACCACAGATTACGAACTCTTTATTAAAGAAAGCCTCTCCATTTTCAACGATCACCCAACACTAAATAACAACATCAACTCCTCCGTTTTGTCATTGATATAATCAATTCCGGATTCTCGGTGTTTTATTTAATATATATCATTATTTTAAAGAAACAACGTTGATACTGATATTTAAGTCTTTCTCTGTAATAGTTTCACTTAACAATTGTATTTATTAAGTATGTGCATGCCGTACGTTTTATCATAATTCCATTATATTGATACAGTTTAAATCTGTCCTTTCTAAACTTCAGATTGAATACGAAAACTCCTTCAATGCTAATGTTGTTTTTTGTAGTTCGAATATTAAGAAGAAATATATTTTTTGATATACTGACGCTGATGATGGAATTTAAGGAACTTTCGAAATGTCCGCATTAAAGATGTTTTTTTTTTTTTTGGTATTACCGTGTTTTCAATATTTATTAGCAATATTTCGGTTTTGGAAGCCATTACTGGAAACGCACACTACTACTACTAGCCATAGTATGACTTTCTGTATATTTATAGACCTTACACTGGTTGATTGCAATCTGATATTGTTATTTTTCTAACGATAAAGGGCTTGCATTACCGTACTATTTGCTTTTTTATACTTCTCTTCCTCATCACTTCGATAATTATTCCCTATAGTGTATGTTGAACGAAGATGTTTCCGTCTTACATTACGTCTTGGGTATAAAATATTTAAACCATTTTGAAAATAATGTTTCTTGTTCAGTGAACATTTTAAAGGGACATAGTCTATTACTAAGAGCATGTAGAAATTAATAATACTTATACTAAATCAGTAGAGAGAAATTTAGAGAGTTTGATTTACTAGCAAAGAACGATACATTATTGTAGCATCACATGCTTCAAGACAAGTATATTCTCCTTTTTAGTCGTTTTCAGGAAACTGAATAGACTAATTTAGATGTAATATGAACTCGGGCTAACTTAAAGTATTTGTATCTACGATTACTTTGGAGAAGTAATTATATATACTGTATTTTCCTCATCACGTTGGATCCTTACGTAAATTATGATTATTTGTTCACATTAGATACAAAATTTTATTATGGAAAAACAATTTAGTCCAATAGCACGGTTTCTTAACGAAACTAAGAAAATAAAATTAAGAAATTTTTCTTTTGAAGAAAATGATACAGTGGTTGTACAGGTTCAACCTCAATAACAGTTTGGGTAGTGTTAAATTGAAACATGTATTTTTATGCTATTTAGACTACATTTAATGACAATACTTTATATCCGCTATTAGTGGTGACTGCCGATACCTCAGATGAAAAAGTCACCAACATCATTCGAGAAGCTCTCACCTATTCCTCGACTATAGACATTGGAAGTGTGACTGAAGTTAAAGTTGATTCTTCTGACACGGAAGAAAGTGGTACTTATTCCTTTGTTTAATGTTTGTTTCTTTTTGAATTTCGCGCAAGCTACACGAGGGCTATCTGCGCTAGCCGTCCCTAAGTTAGCAGTGTAAGACTAGAGGAAAGGTAGCTAGGCATCAGCACCTACCGCCATCTTTTGGGC
>NW_013672815.1:35766-39554 GCF_000517525.1 Limulus polyphemus
CACATTATAACGCCCACACGGCTGAAAGGGCGAGCATGTTTGGTGTGACGGGAACTCGAACCCGCGACTCTCAGATTGCGAGTAGAGAGCCTTAACCACCTGGCCATGCCGGGCCTCCTTTGTTTAATAAAAATGCTGTTATTATACGTCATTACGAAAATCAGTTTCTTTGTAGACAACATCCCTTGTTCTAATTTTCATGATGATCTTTGAGAAACTGAAGAGTTATTAAACAGTTAAGTTATATTTATTCTAATACTTCTTTAAGATTAGTAAAGTTAACTAAAAATACATTTTTATAAATAAATTGTCAGTCAGTGATTAGCTAGTGTTACCAGTTATACCATGCGCATCAATTGTGAATATTTTTGGAGATTTTCCTATGAATTATAAAGTGTTCGCAACTGCAGAAAATCTATGAGCGAGGGTATTTTATTTTAATAACATCTTGTACTATAAAGTTTTCAATGGATCTTAAAACTAGCATTTCAGAATTTAAATGTCTCACAAGAGGAAAGGACCTTGTATAATTTCCTCCTTTTTAAATCATCTTAAACTTCTGGAACATTAGCGGTAGATTAGTATTGATGTATAGGTGAGAGAGCAACACATATTTCTTAAGAAAGCTCATAAAGCAGTTTCTGTTATTATAAATATTAAAGATATCCCGTTAGACTTTAATTATTTTAACTACATTTACACTAATCAACACCTGAACTTGATCATTTTAAATACACATATTTAATTAAAGCCCACGTTCAAAGATATTATTATGTTAAATACCCAATTACTAAAAGAAACAACAACAAAGAAGTCAAATTTTTGTTCTTACAAATATACACTTATTAAAGAACCACAAGTCACAATTCACTTATTTCGCATATGCACTTATAAAAGAAAAACCTAGAGCTATAATTTACTTAATTAATACTCACTTATTCAATAAAAACCAATGGATCAGAATTTTGTTGTTACAAACGCACCTTTTTTATATATAGAAAACCCATGAATAAGAGCTCTGCAGAATAGTTTCAATTGCAAAATGCTCCTTCATAAGGCTGTTTCGTCTATATCATACGCTTCCTCCCATCTTGCTATCAATAATCCATATACTGTACAAGGAGAACGATTTCTCAACAGTACAATCACACAGAAATCTTTTGGTATTACGTCCGACGACTTGACCACTGCGTATGCAACACCCGTTTCATTGTCTAGCTGCTAGGTATGCGACAGTTGAACAGATATGTCGTGCAAAAAACTTGTGCAGACATGAATTCTGGAGGTATTTTTAAATTATGTTGTGCAACGTTGCAAGGGAAACGGGGACGCCTTTTGTCACTGAGCTTTGTGTTCGTGGATTCTCACCTGTTGCAAAACGCCATACTTTGTTTACCACGTCTGAGGTTTGATAGTACTGGTTCCCCAACTTGATCCTTATTGTTTTGTTTTCCAATGCCACGCACAATGGATATATATATATAATTATTAAATAAATCCCTTGAGTCACAATTTACTTATAATAGATATAGAGCTATTAAAGAAATTCCTTTTAGTCACAATGTTACTTATGTTAAACATAGAATTACCAAAAAAAATTTACGATTCATAGTCTTCTTCTTTTTAAATACGTAGTTATTTGATAAAATCAACTTGTCAGAAGTTAGTTATTTTAAACTAGCTGGAGTACCCGTCCCCTCTACTAAGTTATGTAAATTCATGATTAATGACATATAAAGTGGCTTCACTTATATGCAATTGGAAAAACAAAAACACCAAAAAATGCCCATAAAAATTGCAAAACACAAAATGTGAAACTGAATATTTGCATGTACTCCCGCATGGACCTAATGAACTTTCATACAATTTTTGGCGGAGATTCATCCACAACCTGCGAAGTAATTACATGGACATACAACAGACAGTAACAGTACTGTGATATTTATATAGATATCCACTTATTATAGAAACTGTTTACCACTCTTGTTCAGATATTCCTAGTCAGTTATCAGTACAGAATGTTCAATCCTATATAAATATTAGTCAATTTACAGATTAGAAATGAAAGCATTAGCATTTTCTCTGTTGGAAACAATACAACCTCAAGTATTTATAGTTAACTCACGAAAAAATTACAGTTAACAAATTTGAGAGTTACAAACCATCTGACATAGTAAAGATTTTTAACAAATTCCACCCTCATTAATTTAGCAAGTGGCAATTGTAACGTCCAGCATTAATTAAAGTGTTTGCTCAAACCATTTTGTTGTCGTTAAGCCCAAAGTTACAACATGAACTTCTGTGCGTTGCCACTGCGGGTATCTAAACCCGATTCTTAGCGTTATAAGCTTTGAGACTTACCTATCAGACATCAGTTGACAGCTCAAATCGTGCCAGGTCACAAGTTTTACTTTTTGAGAAAAATAACTTCACAAAATGATGCAATCCTTACAATTTCTAGAACTAAGACACTGATGAATGGAAACATTTTGTAAAATTTAGAAGTTGAATATTTTGTATAATTAATAAAGCAACGACTCAGCTATAAAATATAAAGAATTTTATTCAATGTTATGACTGAATTTCATTGTTTAACTATACACTACTACAAACATACTTTGTCCAACATGTAATTTTTGAAAAACAAAACACAATGTTAAAATAGATACATATTTAATTCAATGGATATATGGCCTCTCAAATGTGTACGCTACATGTTTCGACATTTACCATGGTAGCATCAAGAGTGAACTTGTAAGAGATAATAATGCAAGTTAAAATTATATACAAGTGTAAAGAAAACAATGTAATTTTTGGTTTGATGTAGATACTAAGAATTACTGATGGCATGCCATTTTTTAACAAATATTAAATGTTTTTACTTGTGTTATGGAAATAACAATTTATAATACTATCTATTAATTTAGTATGTAAACAGATTATGTCTGGACCCCAGAAACCTACGGTTCTCATTGACGTCACTTCCGATCGATACCGGAAATTCACCGAAAGCTTACCAATGGTGAAGAAGATCGTCCAGAATCTCGGTATTCCAACTGTAAGTACAAACAGGAATAAGATAAGTCTCGAAGAATTTCCCAAAACTGTGAAAACTGGATTTTTGGTGCCAATTTCATCCTTTGCAGATGTGATTCCTGATGTTATTCGCGATATAGCCTCTCTTGATGTTATTAAGACTTTTGGCATACTTCACGACGAATCAACAGGTTCGTAAAAGCTATGTTTATTAAGCCTTTTATTTGAAAGGTTAGATATTTCTCGCAGGAACTATGGATTATATGTTTCAGTTTGTTTTTGTTTTTTTATTGTTAGCAGCACTGGAAGAGAAATATAGTACCTTACTAGAAAATAAGCCAATCCGCCACGTTATCAGGAAACTGCAAGAATCAGAAGAGGAAATCGGTGAAACTATTAATAATTTATGTAAATATTCTGGAATTGTCAACTTTTTTGTCATTGGCAGTCTTTCGACCATCAATAAGACCTTGGCTGCTGTAAGTAGAGAACCAGAGTTTGAATTTTCTTCAATTTTTAAAAACGTACCACACTTATTTTTTAAACAGCGGTAAAGATAGTAGTATGTATGTGAATTAAAGTATGTTGACTGGTTTAGTAATGTAGCATCTTCCGAGTGGTGTAAAGATGTTTTATGTTAATTATAATAATATATTTAATAATGCAGCATCTTCCGATTGGTGTAAAAGTATTTTATGTTAATTATAATAATATATTTAATAATGCAGCATCTTCCGACTGGTGTAAAAGTG
>NW_013672816.1:0-4399 GCF_000517525.1 Limulus polyphemus
AAGAGGATGGGACTGACTGTAAACAATACCAAGAGGATGGGACTGACTGTAAACAATACCAAGAGGATGGGACTGACTGTAAGCAATACCAAGAGGATGGGACTGACTGTAAACAATACCGAGAGGATGGGACTTACTGTAAACAATACCGAGAGGATGGGACTGACTGTAAACAATACCGAGAATATGGGACTGACTGTAAACAATACCGAGAGGATGGGACTTACTGTAAACAATACCGAGAGGATGGGACTGACTGTAAACAATACCGAGAATATGGGACTGACTGTAAACAATACCGAGAGGATGGGACTGACTGTAAGCAATACCAAGAACACGTATTGTTATTATACTTCCTTAAATTTTGTGTTCAATGATTTCACTTACACTATAATCCCATTGCTTTCATGAAACACCAAGAGCCAAAAATATGATCTGCAATTTCTGTTATAAGTAGGATGAAGTAGGAGAATAAACTAACGGAGCCTTGTCAACTTGTTAATACAGAAGGTGATAAACAGCCAAGTTACCATGTTGAGGGATGAACAATACCCAGCAACAATAAGTTACCAATATCTCTGATGACAATTGTGGTAAGGAAACCAAATTGAAAACCATGGTGATTTTACAAAACAGTCGAAGTCCTGGAATGAATGACAAAGTAATATATATCTATTTAACTTATTGAAAATAAAAGGTTAACAGACACAACAACTGCTTCAAATCTCAGACAAAAAAAAAGAAAATAGTTATCTTCAAGTTTGGACATTCCAACTAACAGTTAGCAGCAAAGGTACAAATTTAGAATGCTTCTTCATACAGAAAGTCTTAAGATAGAAAAATAGTGTGTTCAAAGAAGATGAAATGGGCACTAAAACCATAAACAATACTCCTTCTTAAACAGAAATCCCTGGAGTTGGCTAGAAAATATGTTGCAGCAAAAAAAAAATGGATTCACAGATATTTAAATACATAGTTCAAATGAAAAATTACCACTTGTGAAAATTTCATAATTTTTTTTTGTATTTCACAATTATGATGTTTCATAGCTATTGGGTTGGTAACTAAAATTTCATTTATGTAAATCACATGATAGGTTCGTAGAAGTCCTTTAAGAAAGTACAATTTCTCAGTAAAATTTTACTGTAAGTTAAAATAGTGTTCATAAACTTTTGAGATTAACTATGAACAGAACAAATTCTACATAACTGACCATGTCTGCAGCATCCTTCACAGCCTGAGCCAAACCCTGAACTTGCTGGTCTACACCCGCAATGTAAACGCCATGAGCCCAGGAAGCACAATACTCATGAACCCAAAATTCAGTTAGGTGAACATCTGATGTTTCTTTAGAATTATTTAAACCCACTTCTTGAGGTCCACTTGGTTGTGATTTAATGCACTGGGATCCACTGATTTGTATCTGAGAGTTGGGTGCTTGTGTTGATAAATCAGGGAGTGTGTTGTTCTTTCTATCCTAAACAAGAGAGAAAGAAAAGTTCACAGTTTTCACTTCATTATTTTAGTTTTCAAGCTCACGTTCGTAAGTAGAGTTGGACGATTAACTTGATTAATTGGTTATGCATGAGCATTGATTAGTGTCAAGTAAAATAATAAACTATTCAAAATCACTGTGTCTGACAGTTACTGTTATTCAAACTCTCCAGTAATCTAAATACTGCTATTATGGCTTCTCATTATCATTTTTGATTAATTCAAGTTTGTTCTGCTAAAAACCTATTTACAAGGAGTCATTTCTTTGGACTGACCCTGTTTCTGTGAAGCTATACATACGAATATTTACTATAATTCTGAAACTGCTTAATGTATTTTCATGAAATTGGGCAAGATTTTAGTAAATATTACAATTCTTTTGTACACAAAAAAACAACAGAATTTTATACAGTATTTCTATAAAAGATGAGTCTTGAAATTCGAAGCCTTTACTGAGCCAGTCTGAGTGAAAGGTGTCTTTCATGATGATAATAATTATTTTCATCTTTTGTTCCCATAACCTCTAAAACCTTCTAAATAATTTATTTTTATAATTTTCGTCTCTTATTTTCCTACCTAATATTAACTGTAGTGAAATCATTAATATACAGTACAATAAAAAGTTGAAAATAAAACCAGTAAAGTTTTTTTCTAGCAAGACTACAGATTGTAACAAACAATTACTCATCCTAAAGCACTCATCTTCTAACCTTTTCCCATCTGCTTGCTTTTTGATCTTCTTTTATTACTATATGACGAGCATACCTTTGACCCTCTAATGAGGCTCTATCAGAGGTTAAAATCCATAAAACAGAATAAGAGATTAGGGTAAACAATCACTCAGTATCATGATACAAATCATGAGAAGCAAACAGTTCCAGTTGATCTTGGGAAATTTTCATTTTTGTTAAAAATATACATAAAAAACAAGAAAATTAGGACTAACATTAGCCTTGAGGCCTATTTGTACTCAACAGCATGCTTCAGTAAGGCTAATTCTTCCCACAATGTTGGTTGTCCAAAATATAATTCATGTTGGTTACAAATACGCATTTTAAAACATAAAAGATGTACTAGGCACTAGAACAGAATGCCCCAAAACTACTAAGTGGCTTTCCAAAACTCCAGAGCTGAAGAACAGTGAATGAACACCAAGACAACTAAACCTAAGAATGAGGAATCTTATAAAGAAAAACATGCTTTTTGTAGTAGTTGTAAATGTCCAAAAGCAATGACAGGAAGAATTATATACCTTTTAAAAAACAAACAATGTGTCATGTGAGTTTGAGTATTTCAATAAACCAAAAAAATAGGAGGTTCAAATATTATATTCTAGTTTGTCACTATCTATAGTACATGTTTCCAATTAATTAGACATTTTGAAGCCCTTATAAGAGTACATTGAAAACTAAAGATATTTCCTCTTACTATTATGTTTTGATGTCAAGTTTAATGACATACATTGACAATAAAGTGTTGAATTAAACGATGAAAGGTTGTGACATCCGCACTTTGATCCAATTGTTCACATGGGGTTAATTGATTAATGTCACAACAATATTCAGCTCACCACATTTAGGGTTTCCAACTATTAATATTTTTAATTATTCCAATTATCCAAGTACTTGAACCATTGCCATTTTGTTTGTTGTTAAACACAAAGTTACACAACAGGATGTCTGTGCTCTGCTCCACGGGTATTGAAACCCAATTAGTTGAATGTAACTGATTAATGAACCCAATGATTAACTGATTAGCAAATTCCACTAATCACACAGCTCTATCTGTATGATAAATTAACTCAACTAAAACAAATTTAATGCTTCACAGCTGTAACTAAAAGTTGACTTTCTATATGACAAAAACTGACCATCAGAAAATAAAAGTTAGCTACAAAAAAAATACAGTCTATAAACCAAATTTCAACTTTTAAATCATGATTTATCCCATTATTTCACAAAACATTATGCATTAACAATTTTTATTTCAATTCTAAGTAAACTATTTCTTCACTTAAAACTTTAACACAGACATGAAATGATTAATTTATTTGTTTTTACAGGCACTAGATCAAGTGATTATTTGTTTTTACAGGCACCAGATAAAGTGATTATCTGTTTATACAGGCACGAGATAAAGTGATTGTTTTATTTGTTCTTACAGGCACCAGATAAAGTGATTATTTTATTTGTTTTTACAGGCACCAGGTAAAATGATTATTTATTTATACAGGCACCAGATAAAGTTATTATTTATTTATTCAGGCTCCAGATAAAGTGATTATTTTATTTGTTCTTACAGGCACGAGATAAAGTGATTATTTATTTATACAGGCACGAGATAAAGTGATTATTTATTTATACAGGCACGAGATAAAGTGATTATTTATTATACAGGCAACAGCTAAAATGATTATTTGTTTATACAGGCACCAGATAAAGTGATTATTTATTTATACAGACACCAGATAAAGTTATTATTTACTTATACAGGCACCAGATAAAGTGATTATTTATTTTTACAGGCACCAGATAAAAGTGATTATTTGTTTATACAGACACCAGATAAAGTTAATATTTATTTTCCCAGGCACGACATAAAGTGATTATTTTATTTGTTCTTACAGGCACGAGATAAAGTGATTATCTTTTTATACAGGCACCAGCTGAAGTGATTATTTATTTATACAGGCACGAGATAAAGTGATTATTTTATTTATTTATACAGGCACAAGATAAAGTGATTATTTATTTATACAGGCACCAGATAAAGTTATTATTTACTTATACAGGCACCAGATAAAGTGATTATTTGTTTATACAGGCACCAGATAAAGTTATTATTTATTTTTACAGGCACCAGATAAAGTTATTATTTATTTTTACAGGCACCAGATAAAGTGATT
>NW_013672816.1:5295-6281 GCF_000517525.1 Limulus polyphemus
CAGGTAAAGTGATTATTTATTTATACAGGCACCAGATAAAGTGATTATTTATTTTTACAGGCACCGATAAATTTATTATTTGTTTTTTACAGGCACCAGGTAAAGTGATTATTTATTTATACAGGCACCAGATAAAGTTATTATTTTATTTGTTTTTACAGGCACCAGATAAAGTGATTATTTATTTATTTACAGGCACCAGATAAAGTGATTATTTTATTTGTTTATACAGGCACCAGATAAAGTGATTATTTATTTTTACAGGCACCAGATAAAGTGATTATTTATAAAGGCACCAGATAAAGTGATTATTTTATTTGTTTTTACAGGCACCAGATAAAGTGATTATTTATTTATACAGGCACGAGATAAAGTGATTATTTTATTTCTTTTTACAGGCACCATGTAAAGTTATTATTTATTTATACAGGCACCAGATAAAGTTATTATTTATTTTTACAGGCACCAGATAAAGTTATTATTTATTTTTACAGGCACCAGATAAAGTGATTATTTTTTTTACAGGCACCAGATAAAGTTATTATTTATTTTTACAGGTACCAGATAAAGTTATTATTTATAAAGGCACCAGATAAAGTTATTATTTATTTTTACAGGCACCAGATAAAGTGATTATTTATTTTTACAGGCACGACATAAAGTGATTATTTATTTATACAGGCACGAGATAAAGTGATTATTTGTTTTTACAGGCACGAGATAAAGTGATTATTTTATTTGTTTTTACAGGCACGAGATAAAGTGATTATTTTATTTGTTTTTACAGGCACCAGATAAAGTGATTATTTATTTATACAGGCACCAGATAAAGTGATTATTTTATTTATACAGGCACCAGATAAAGTGATTATTTATTTTTACAGGCACCAGATAAAGTGATTATTTATTTATACAGGCACCAGATAAAGTGATTATTTATTTATACAGGCACCAGATAAAGTGATTATTTATTTTTTACAGGCACC
>NW_013672816.1:7174-14327 GCF_000517525.1 Limulus polyphemus
CATGAAGTCAAATGCCTATTTCATTTATTTTTATAGGCATGAATGATGCAAGACCAAAAATTAGATTTTCAGTCCAGTAATCCCCTGTGTCTATTAAATCTTTTACTATCTATTTCCAAATTACATATTCCTAACACAAAGAAAAAAATTCAATTCTAAGAGAACAAATGGAAAGTACTTTATTTTTCAGCTAAAGGAGTAGGTTATTTTCATGATCACAAACTGTTCAAGTCTTTCCTAGTCAAAGCAGTATATTCAAGGTAGTCGTCTGCTCAATAAAGCAATGTAAGACTTTTAACATACACAAGTTAAGATTCTTTTTCTTTATCTGACTGACAAGCCTTTCTGTTAGAATAGTATTTAAGGAAAAAGTTGCTAAAAAAAACAAAAGTTTCATTATTGCATACTTTTTTTTGTAAATACTAAGACTTAGTAATAGAAGTTAACATTTTCCTTACTTGCAAATGTAATCTGATAGATACACAGATTAGCTATCTTCCTTACTTGTAAATGTTATCTGATAGATACACAGATTAGCTATCTTCCTTACTTGTAAATGTTATCTGATAGATACACAGATTAGCTATCTTCCTTACTTGTAAATGTTATCTGATAGATACACAGATTAGCTATCTTCCTTACATGCAAATGTAATCTGATAGATACACAGATTAGCTATCTTCCTTACTTACAAATGTAATCTGATAGATACACAGATTAGCTATCTTCCTTACTTACAAATGTAATCTGATAGATACACAGATTAGCTATCTTCCTTACTTGCAAATGTAATCTGATAGATACACAGATTAGCTATCTTCCTTACTTACAAATGTAATCTGATAGATACACAGATTAGCTATCTTCCTTACTTACAAATGTAATCTGATAGATACACAGATTAGCTATCTTCCTTACTTGTAAATGTTATCTGATAGATACACAGATTAGCTTTTTTCTTCCTCGTACATCTGTGTAAGAGATTTGCATGCCACTAGTCTTGAGGTAGCTCTCACCTAATTTTACTTGTTTTAATGTGAACTGCATTGGTGCAAGACGTCATCACGTGACAAAAGCCATCCACCAATAGGAGGGCAACACAGCCTCCATACTCAGTAACTCCCCCCTATGCATTTGCAATAACTTCCTTCTTTGATGAGACAAGGGGAAAAAAATGTACACCAGAAGTGTGGAAAATTGGTTGGAATGTGTGTGAAGATAATTGTCAGAAATAATTTTAGGAAAATGTTAACTTCTGAGATGATAACTCACATCTGCAAACAGATTAGCTAGAATCCCACATTGGAAAGGTTAAGGGGCAAAATATTACACAGATAAGCTCCCTTCATAAAGCAAGCAAAAGAAGCCCATGCAATGTGACACCTGACACCAGAGGCTCCGTAAGGGCACATCTTTGTCCAGAATACCAGAGGGGAAGAGGCAAAGAAGTCTCATGTGTGGCAACATTGCTTTCTTACTTTTTTTGTGATCCCTATTTGTAGATTATAAGTTCTCAATTTTTAATTATCTTATACATTGGCTTTTTAAATGCACAGCAATGGGCAAGTATATGCCTAAAGTAAGACACAAACCCCACTAAGCGTGTATAAAATGTTACCAGTAGAAAAGCAGCCTTTTCAAATAAAACAAATACATCCCTTTAAATAAAGCTTTGAATCTTTTAAAGTAATTTTTACTGAGCCAGGTGGCTTTGTGCCTGAGGTTTCGTGTAAACACACATTTAACATGTGTTGTCGATTAAAAAAAGCAGCTGCTAAGATCAACATTACATCTCTTATATATTTATAAACATGTAAATCAACTTTCAATGAAAAATAATCAACTTTTAAATAGGTCATGGACATTCGCATCACTTCATATAGTACATCTATTTCAGTTTTGGGGCAAAATAAGCAACTGATTTTGCTGTAAATTTGTGAAACAATAATATTAATAATATGAACAAATGAGCAAATTTTGACTTTGTCTACACTTGAAATCGCTTAATATTTTATTATTAGTGTTCGGCTGGTCTTAGCTGTTGAAAAGGAAGGTTTTGAGTATTCTTTAAAGAATAAGTCTGCTTTATAAGGTGGATTTTTCCCAAATGTTCTATTAGAGTTTTGAGCAAATTCCTGTGTGGTCCCTATTACAGGCCACTATCATGGTTTACAATAGTTACATATAGTGTGTGCTCACCTTGACTCTACTGAACAGACTCTGGCTGCTAGAGGAGGTCACATTAGTGATTTGTTATGGTTTTGTACAGTGAGTACTCACCTCAACTGAACAGATTCTAGCCACAAGACAGAGGCAAAAGTGGTAAGAGCTATCATTTAGAGGGGTGATCCACACTACAATGACAGTGTCACCTCTTCCCCACTTATCACCATATTGTGCCAAGCCCAGCTGGTGAAGATTCTCCATGGCCCACAAGGTTTGCGAGTTTGGTGAAGAAATTGAGAAGAACAAAGGAGCATAACAGAATGGGGAGTACAGGGAAAGAAACACCTTGTGGTACCATGAACAAGGCCACCCAATAACCAGCAAAGACAGAGACTAAAATACCATGGATAAACAGTCTGGTAAAAATGGTAGTTCACAGTAGCAGTAAAGAAGTACTTGACGATAGAGAAACACTGTGAAATGGTGACAGGAATGTGTTGAGAAGAATGGCACAGGATTGGAAATTCTGGCCCAATGGGTAACAAATTGAACAAATCCTACACGTGAAGAAGGAAGGAAGATATCCCATGACGAAAAATGGATATGTGAGGGGGAAGAAAGAGAGAGAGAAAACTGAGGGGGGGAGGCATGTGATAAACAAAGAAGCAGAGGGATTCAAGGCTGAGCTGGCCAAAGAGGTGCAAGCCACACATATCAAAGTGAGGACCTGAGGGAGGAGACAAATAGGAGAATAGGCATATAGAAAGAGGTAAGACCAGGCTTAGCTCAGAAAATTGACAACCAGAGCAAAAAAATGAAAAATAGAACAGAAAAGAGAAAGCTCAAAGTAAAGAAGAGTGTTAAAGGCATCCATGAGGGAAGACCCAACCAAGAGCAAAACCCATGAAAGACCTGGGGGTGTAGAGACTACTCCATTGGTAGAATGCAGACTGGCAATAAGTCAAATCTGACGTGGATGGGCTCAGAAATGTAGATCCAATGCCTGAAAGCAAGCAAAGTGTCCTAGAATGGGTGCATCTCAGATGGTTAAAGCAAGAAATGACCATGGAATGGACTGAGTGGAACATGACCAAGTGATTCACCAGTAAGGGCAGGAATAGGAACATGCTTGACAAAAAGCAAGAAGATGGAGCACATTGATGTGGAGTGAATGCTTGTCTTATGCACCAAAGTCAGACTCTCATCCAAAGATGCCTCAATCAGAGAGGAAAGCATCAGTGAAGAGAGAACTAGTTGGAAAGGCAGTGAGGAAACGATGGAAGTAGTATGAGCATGGTCCAGTCACTTTGACAATTCCTCAAGGAGAGGTTCACAAATGAGGACAACAGAACCAAAGAAAGAAAACCCTTGGATCTGCAAGGTCTACCATAGGAGGTACATGTACGCATTCCCCAAAGGAATGAGGGGTTCCAGGAAAGCCAGAGTCCCCAGAAGCAAAAGAACCTCATGTGCAGGAAGAAAATAATAAATGCAAAACCTGGTGATCAGATACACCATAGCTCACAGGTGAAGAGAAGAAGGCTGAACTTAGCTGAGACAAGACATGAAGAAAATGCTTAAAAAATCCAAATATTGAGTGGGCATGAGTAGTAATAAGAAGGGAGGTGTGAGAAATGGAAACCATCTGAGAATGGGCCAACATAAGTAAATCGTCCAAGAAAAGAAAAACCAGCCGTGGGCCATGAATAAGGCAAGTGAAGGCCCTCAAAACAAGTCAAGAATAAGGCAAGTCAAAAAAAAGAGAAAGGAATGGGAAGATGTGAAACTGATGGACAGAACATAAAATACGTATGAAGGATGAGTCAAAAGTAATGTGTCCAACACAATGACAATGTCCTACTACACACTGAGTGACCACAGACAGGGTCAGAGAGAAGAGAAAAGGAAACGAGAAGACAGAACAAGGTGGAAAAATAAAAAATGACTGTCGGCAGAAAAGGAGACCAACAGCAGAAGAAGCGATGGGTACCCACAGAGTTGTATAAGTCTGACAGTCATTGACAAGAAGTACCATGAAGTAGACTTTTGGTAGAGGGAGGATGAGAAAAAGAGGAAGGCCTGGAACCTGTAATAGGAAGGTTAGGGGTAGACTGATCTAGATGAGGAACAGAAGTAAAGGACAAGGTTGAAAAAGAAGAAAAATCTGGGAAGATAACAAGGACAGAAGTTGTATAACGATAGTCCAGATCACCATAGAGAAATAGAAAACCATAGAAGGTATCTGGATGAAGAAAAGAAGCCCGAAGAATCACACATAAACAAGAAGGAATAAAGAGGAACGTAACCCAACCCAACGAGTCCCAACAACAAGGGAACAAAGTAAGGAGGAATAAAGCTGAAGAAGCGGAATAGGCTAAGCTGGCAAAAAGAAGGGAATGAATGCTTACAGAAAACCAATCTAAAACACAACAAATTGCCTCAGAAAAAAAGGCAGAGTTGGGAAATTGAATGCAGTAGGGCAGTGACAAAAATTCAAAAATGGTGAAACAGAAAGGGAAATAGAAGGTAAGGGGTCTGAGCCTCAAGCTAGCCAAATATATATCAAGGATAGGGTAATGAGAAAATAAAAGGAAGAAAGTCTACAAGTTAAGAGAAAAAGAGTCACGAATACAAGAATGACGAAGCATTAGGGTGTGTGAGACAGAAGCTAAAAGAGAAAGGAAATGTTAAGAATAAGCAAGGAGGAAAGACAAAGTAAATCCCAAGAATTGCAGATCCGAACAAAAAACAATAATAAAGAACAGATGCTAAAAATAAGGAAAGGAACATACCTGAGAATGAAAATCAGAAATAGATTGGAAGGTTAAGGTAATGTCTCAAAATATTATTCCCAATTGAGAGATAGAACTTCAGCCAATGGGCTGGAAGCAGAAGGGCCAGTAAGTGTGTGTTAATTCACAACATGCTCAACAATGGTTGCAGCATCCCCAATGGTTAACAAGCCTTTAGAAGCCATACTAGCAATAAGGCCTGTGTATGAAAAATGTCACTCACACAAGACTAAGTATAAGCCACTATAATTTGAGAATTCACAATAAAATTTTTAAACAAAAGCCAAAGAAAATTAACAGCAAAGTTTTGTTAATAATGCAAATCTCAACAAACTGACTCAAATGAAAAATTTAAACACATCAGATCAATACAATGCCAAGAAGAAGAATGAAGTTATCACAAATGCAAGTGCACAGGGGAATTACTTAGCATGGAGGATGTGTCACCCTTCTATTGGCAGAGGGCTTTTGTTGCATGATGACATCATCATGCACCAATGCAGCTCATGTTAAAACACGTAAAATTAGGTGGAAGTTGTCTCAAGTCTAGTGGCACGTAAATCTCTCACACAGATGTACGAGGAAGATAGCTAATGTTTGTGAGAGGTGAGTTATCACCTCGGAGTAGAAAAATCTGTATTTTAAACAGTTAAATGCATGTGTGTGTACAAACAAACATGGACTAAAAAAGTGTAAACTCCAGTTACAAAAATGTAAAACTTATCAGTTTAAGAACCTAAGAATCAATATTTAGTTCTGGTATGCAATAAAAACTTGAACTCTGTAACAGGTATTTTGAACTGGTGCTTAAAAGTAAAAACTCACAATTTCATTTCAGTAATTTATCTATATATATGAATGATACCCTACATATCAAAATGCACCTGTTCTAAGAGTTGAAGTCCAAAATAAAATTAGTTTCCTAAATCAATGATACAAACCTTTTCACATGAACAATTATTGTTCCCCTTATTCACTAATCCACTCCATGTATCAGCATCTGATGTTAAGAAAACTTTATCTTCTACTTCTGGATTGTCATCATGAATGTAATAGGGTCCAAAAAGATCCCCAAGACCATCTTCGTGGCTGCCTCTGTGACAGAAGGCACATATCCACGTCTTATCTTTAGTAAGGGCATCGTAAGCTGGGGATAGAGTACTCAAATGTCCTACACGGCTTAACCTCACATTAGGATTTCTGTTGACAATGTGCGGTCTATGTTTGACCACTTCCTCTCCAGTGGAAGCTAAGTTGATGACACGAACAGAAAGAGGTCTTTCCTTGGTACCTATAATGTGAACATATGGTCCTAGAGGTAACTTAAATCTTTTTGGTTTTTGTGATGAAATATTTATTACTACTTTATCAACTACTGTTTGTTCATATTTCCTCTTTGTCTTTGCACCTCTTTTATTTTTACGTTTCGCTGATTTCGGTTGGTTTCTTCTTACATTTCTTCTTGTTTTTTGAGTAGCACTCAGAACCACTGGCTTTGGATCAGGACAGTTTGTTTGTCGATTTTCAAATACACAGTTTGTAACTGGTTGTCCTTGTGCTTCACACACAGTGCCAAACCTCTGGTCTGTACTCCTCGTTACATTTAAAGACTTAATGGTTTTATCTTCACACACAGTGCCAAACCTCTGATCTGTACTCCTCGTTACATTTAAAGACTTAACGGTTTTATCTTCACACACAGTGCCAAGCCTCTGATCTGTACTCCTCGTTACATTTAAAGACTTAACGGTTTTATCTTCACACGCAGTGCCAAACCTCTGGTCTGTACTTCTCGTTACATTTAAAGACTTAACGGTTTTATCTTCACACACAGTGCCAAACCTCTGATCTGTACTCCTCGTTACATTTAAAGACTTAACGGTTTTATCTTCACACACAGTGCCAAACCTCTGGTCTGTACTCCTCGTTACATTTAAAGACTTAACAGTTTTATCTTCACACACAGTGCCAAACCTCTGGCCTGTACTCCTCATTACATTTAAAGACTTAACGGTTTTATCTTCACACACAGTGCCAAACCTCTGGTCTGTACTCCTCGTTACATTTAAAGACTTAATGGTTTTATCTTCACACACAGTGCCAAACCTCTGGTCTGTACTCCTCGTTACATTTAAAGACTTAACAGTTTTATCTTCACACGCAGTGCCAAACCTCTGGTCTGTACTCCTCGTTAC
>NW_013672816.1:14348-21826 GCF_000517525.1 Limulus polyphemus
AAGCTTAACGGTTTATCTTCACACACAGTGCCAAACCTACTGGTCTGTACTCCTCGTTACATTTAAAGACTTAACAGTTTTATCTTCATACACAGTGCCAAACCTCTGGTCTGTACTCCTCATCACATTTAAAGACTTAACGGTTTTATCTTTACACACAGTGCCAAACCTCTGGTCTGTACTCCTCGTTACATTTAAAGACTTAACGGTTTTATTATATTTTTGTAGTTGTTTAGCCTTATCATCAGAGGAAGGGTTTGGTAAAGGAGATTTTGAAATTTCTGGACCTAAAACATTGGGTAATTGAACAGGTTTCTCTGATTGAACTTTGGACCAATTTGAAATGCAACAATTCCTAGTTTGTCGTGGACTATATTTACGAGGTGATTTACGAGCCTTGTCATCAGAGGAAGGGTTTGGTAAAGGAGATTTTGAAATTTCTGGACCTAAAACATTGGGTAATTGAACAGGTTTCTCTGATTGAACTTTGGACCAATTTGAAACGCAACAATTCCTAGTTTGTCGTGGACTATATTTACGAGGTGATTTACGTACAGGATTACTCTTACTAGAATCTTTACTATCTATCTGTGATGATAATTCTAGGGTGGGTAACTGCTTTGTATTTTTTCTCTTTATCTTCGAGGTTTCACAGGGCTTCTGAAGGGGACTCAGATTCATGCCAAGTTCCCCATTCACATAATGAGCCTCTAGTGCACTGTTTTTCGTTCCATCACTTGTTGATAAAGGATTAGTTAACCTACAACTAATATTACTTCTTTGTTTCTTGTAAGACAATTCACCTAAAGAACACTTGTCTTCATGTACGTTTTGGCTACTTTCACTATTATTAGATAACACCATACTAGTATTATGTCTAGTAGGTTCACCTTCCTGTTTGATATTTTGTGATAAATTAAATTTCAGAGAACAACTGCTTTCAGTTTTTGGAAAATGGTTCAACCCTTTACTCTTATAACTCTGAATTTCATCCATAACCCCATCTCCATGCATGGTGTCAGTTAAAGAAAGGTGTATGATAGTAGGTGGTTGGTTCAATGGTTCTGTACCAATGTTAACTTGGCTACATGGACCTGTTGAAAGAGTCTGTTCTATTTTTATGTTTACACCGTTGGGCACCTCTGAATTTGGTGGTGACCGACCATCAACCTCACATAATGGTGTTGATAAAGTTGAGATCATTGTTTGACAGTCCTGTGTCACCATCCCAGGCTGTGCATGTTCAAGAGATAATGTATTCGCAGAGTCTTTCTTGAAAACATCACTTGGTGAAGTGTTGATGTTGTGCATCTGAAAAGAAAGCTTAACAGATGAAGACTGGTTCTGTTGAAGACTACTGGCCACATTTCCTTTATAAAGTACAGATGGAGAATCAAGAAAGTTTAATCGAACAGGAGAAGTAACATTCCCATAACTGGCTTTTTTCTTTGATTGCAGTCGTGTACCATACACACATGTACTAACACGTTGGTCCATTGACGATGCAACCAAATCTGAAAAAAACAAAAACTTACAAGTCAAGACAGCATTATTTCACTGACTAAAAAAAAACAACAAAAACATTACAATGTACCCACCACTTCAATCTTTATCACCAGTATAAACATAAACCCATAGGTGATCAACATAAATATAAGGGATAGTTGGCACAATTTTAATGACAGACCTCAAAGCAAATGTTAAAGGTAGGATAACACAATCTAACTGAATATACAGAAAGCCTACATATATTTTTAGTTGGTCTACAACATCACCCTACAAGGAAATTGGTCTAAACATAACATCTGGTATCTATGAAATTATTGAACAAAAACAAGTCCAATCTATCGGCACACATCACATTTTCAGGAAAATCATTCCATGTTAACAACTAAAACTCTACAATTAGTGGAAGTTGATAATCAGTTAAATGTTGGGCTCATTAATTGATAACATTCGACTAATAAATTATTCTCATGAGACTTAGAATAATAATAACACAAAACTATAATTTTGATTAACTGATTATTTTTGTGAGTAATTATACTAATTGATTAAGCTGAATAACCTTGAATTAATCAAAAATAATAATGACAGTTCATAATGGCAATATTTGGATCACTTGGATAGTTGAAATAATCAAAAAACAGTAATAATCAGAAATATTAAATTTATCATTTTCATGATAATATTTAGACTAATCATAATTTTGAATACTTGATTATTTTTCTATCAATAATCAACACTCATAAGTAATTATTTATAATGATTATATTGATTAATCATGTTAATAATTGAGCTGAGCAATTATTAACGACTCTAACAAGGAAAGACTTTTGTAAAATAACCTGAATGAACATGGTGTTTCACAGTTTATACTTATTTTCTCCAATATTTAGTATTTCATCCCAACCATTATCCTTCTATCTGTCCAACAAACCTCCTGTGGGCAGTTTATCCAAGTCCTATCAATTTTAATCCTTCCATCAGTCCAACAAACCTCCCATTGACAGTTTATCTAAGTCATATCAATTTTAATCCTTCTATCAGTCCAACAAACTACCCGTGGGCAGTTTATCCAAGTCGTATCAATTTTAATCCAATGGGAGGTTTGTTGAACAGATAAAAGGATTAAAATTGATAGGACTTGGATAAACTGCCCACAGGAGGTTTGTTGGACTGATAGAAGGATTAAAATTGATAGGACTTGGATAAACTGCCCATGGGTAGTTTGTTGGACTGATAGAATTTTGTTGGACAGATAGAAGGATTAAAATTGATAGGACTTGGATAAACTGCTCATGGATAGTTTGTTGGACTGATAGAATGATAAAATTGATAGGACTTGGATAAACTGTCCCCTCCCATTGACAGTTTATCCAAGTCCTATCAATTTTAATCCTTCTATCTGTCCAACAAACCTCCCATTGACAGTTTATCCAAGTCCTATCAATTTTAATCCTTCTATCAGTCCAACAAACCTCCTGTGGGCAGTTTATCCAAGTCCTATCAATTTTAATCCTTTTATCTGTTCAACAAACCTCCCACTGACAGTTTATCCAAGTCCTATCAATTTTAATCCTTCTATCAGTCCAACAAACCTCCTGTGGACAGTTTATCCAAGTCATATCAATTTTAATCCTTTTATCAGTTCAACAAACCTCCCACTGACAGTTTATCCAAGTCCTATCAATTTTAATCCTTCTATCTGTCCAACAAACCTCCCATTGACAGTTTATCCAAGTCCTATCAATTTTAATCCTTCTGTCAGTCCAACAAACCTCCCATGAACAGTTTATCTAAGTCATATCAATTTTACAATCCTGAATCAAGTCACCTCTTGTACATATGTGTTACAAGTAAAATTACTTTAATTTTTAAAGCTCTCTTCACAGCTTAAATATTTCAAACAAGAATAATTTTGGTAATTCACCCTTGAATTGTTTTTAAGTAGTTCAATCCCTTTTCTAAACTAAAAGGTCCCAAACTGAACAGAACACTATAAATACGATTTTACCAACATTTTCACCAAATCCAAAAATCAAGCCAAAGATTTGCAGCTTTTATTAATCAACACAACACACACATATCCTTCTCATTTTCCACACACCCCCCACCACCACCACAAAATATATCTTTCCAAATTTCCATACCCGACATACATAACTATAACACATATTAATCCATTCCACAAGACTGTCCAAATCCTTCTTCATTAAGGAAGTACCTTTCAAAGCAGCAGCTTTACCCAACAGTCTGATATCAGCAGCCAAATTATATTACTTACTTTGACAGTAACACATTCAAATAATTTAACAAAATGGTTGTAGGACAAACCATTGTGAGATCTCACTAGTCACATATTTCAAATCAAAATGGTGCTCATTTACCACAACCTTCTGTTTTCTCTTTTAAAATCAATTGTTATTCCACAAGAATCAAAACTTGGTGATCTAACTACTATGAGAAACTTTATCAAAAGCTTTTTTTTGAAAGTCTAGATACAAAACATCAACAGCAGTACTCATATATGGACAAACAAAAGCCCTATCACACAACTCCAGCAAATCAGTAAGACAAAAATCCCCTTCTTGAAGCTACACTTTGAGTTTTTATTCTAATTCTAATCATCAAGATGTTTTTCCAAGTGATCCCTAACAGTGGATTCCAACAGCTTATCATTAGCAGAAGTCAATGTGACTGGCCTGTAATACTAATATCCTGTTTCTTATCTAGATCCCTTCTTTTTAGAAATAAGTAATACCTACTTATTATTGACTATCTTCTTATCATCAGTAACTTGACCTCCTTCTAAACTGTGATAATGGTAAATTAATTACAAATCTTAAAATATGTAAGTAATGCTGAAAAACACCATAAATTCCAATTATTTTCATAAAAGTAGATGCTTACTGAAATTTTAACGTGAAATTCATTCCCAATCTCTCTTATATAAAAACTGGATACTTCCTCCTATTGAGCCAATTTGTTTTTTGGTACAATTTATTCAAAAACACAATTTAAAATATTAAGTCTAGCTCTGTTCATTACAACACATTAGACATCTGTAAATATTACTTAAACTTAGCCTAAAAATAAAGATCAGCATTACTTTAATGGAAAAAAGTTAATCATATGCAACTATTTTAAACTTTTACAGCCTTCATAAAATAATTTTTAACTCAGTTCATAAGATGATGAAAAAGATTTACAGTGCTTGAGAGAAAGTATTTTCTTTCTCAACAAACTCTCTAGCTTTCCTTAAATTTAAAAAGCTAACTCACTTAAAGTTTATTGAATGTAAAATGTCTGTTTACTTTATAATTTTATATGAAGCATGATAAAAGATTTTTATCTTTGAATTATACGTTAAATCATAATCATTAATATAATTCATACTAAATCAGTAAATGGTTGACCTAAGTTTATTACTATATAATATAGTAATACTAACTAATTGTAAGACACTAGACAGTAAACGTGACTCATTAATCTGTATGCTAAATTAAAAACGCTATACTAACCTACCGATAGAATTCATATTTTTATAAGACCTAACAAGTTGCGATTTTTATGCTTACGTCTATATCATACGCAGAGAGCTTTATAACTATAAGTTTATTTGCATTAATTAAGCCTTAAGTTAAAGTGTTAAACTACTTTAAGGCCTAACTCATTAACCTCAACTGTATACAACTAATGTAGCACGAGTTCATTTTAACATTATTGAGCGCCAAGTAACAAATGTCATTGAAAACACCCAAGCAAAAATCAATTACACTTACCGTATTTTATATACTATACTTATAAATATTTATATAATGTTTTTACTAAATAATGAAACAGAACATCTCTACATAGATTTTAAAACCCATACACAACATTTCACTTTCTAAGCTTTTCGCCTAAGTAAACCTACGCCCTCTTTGTCACGTATTGGAATAAAAGTTTCTAAGAAACAAAGCAAATAAATATATATATACATATATCATCGTGCTATGTAAAATTTCAATCATTCATTCTAAAAATAAATGTCACATACTATGCAGTAAAAACATTTCATTTTTACAGCTTCTTACTGAGTTTAGACATATGCACGTTTTAAAATAAAAGCTTTTAGTTTTAAGTTATAATTCTTAATAGTTATATATACTCTTGTTGAATTTGAACCTTAGAGTGTGTTAAAACTTAGCTATTTTGTATATTATTCAAATTTTCCTGTGCACTTCTTGTATAAAAACATATTATGAAATTTACTATTATATACACATATATAATAAATATAAATATATATTAGCACAGAGAGAGGGAGAAATATATTTATAAATTAGGCCTACTTTTTTTAGCCGTATTACGTAAGCATACTAGTCCCTTCAGTTGAGAAAGAGGACACATACACACGCAAGCAAAACAGATACGCCAACTTTCACTGTGTCAATCAAAGAACACGTACATGGTATCGCAAATAAATAAATAATTATAACAAAAACAAAGGAAAATGTAACGCAGGAAAGCTAAGTCACCACATATCTTAAGTATTGTTGTAAGCTATATTTTAATGTTGCAATTTAAATATTAAATAGAGGGAGCTACGGATTTTAATTTTGGCAAGAAGAATTAATAATAGAACATCTAGAAAAACTCTAAGGATATGACGTAAAGTGTTCTAACGAATTTGAAGCTAGACTACAAATACGAAATAATTTTGAAATGGAAAGCGTGATTTTAAGTTAAAGAATGAACCAGTCGGTATTTTTAGTATCGCGATTACTTTGTTTTACGTTAGTAATAGTCATTTAGAACGTAGGCCTACAGCAATTTACTGATGCGTACAAGTGTTCAAGTTTGTAGAAACGTTAATTAAAGAAGGAAGTAGTCATTCACTATCATTATGTGGACTGGACTTTGAATTATTTTCACTGGATAATTCAAAATAACCCGCCAACAAAAGAAATGCCACAACAAAAATATTTTGCCAAGGCTTATGTATTGTATATATATATGGGGTTCCATTTGTCATACTCGATCTAACACTGACTCTACTTTTACTGCTAGTCTGAGAATAGACCGAGAAAACGGATGTAAATTATTAGTAAGTTTTAGTATTTATGGTAAAGCTAATAAAGCTATCTGTTGCCATCACTAATTTTGAACTACTGCCTAGAGGGAAAGTAGCCAGTCATCAGTATTTTACTGTCAACACTAAGGGATTGACTGTCACACTTATAACACACCCACAGTTTAAAGTGTGGTCAATACTTTGTGATATTACATAGATTTGAACCAGGCTTGCCAATTCTGAAATATAAAACACAACAAATGACTAAATTATTAATAGTAAGAAATATAGCTTAGACAAGTTTACAATACAGAAGAAACAAATATATTTATCTACCTTAACAGCAACAATAAAATATCAAAATTATATATATATATATTGTTAGGACAGCGGAAGTCACGTGACGCTGGTAACACGTCATGAGTTTCTAGAAATATCATGACTTTTCCTGGCAACTCTAGTCTTTTCTAGGCGCCCTCTATTTTAGTATATAAGCCCGGCAAATAAAGCGGAGAATAGAATTGCAGAGAGATAGAGATAGAGACAGATAATTGAGTCAAGTGAGCGGTAGTGACGGTAATATAAAGTGTGTGTTTTGTTATCGAGATTGCAAACGTACTGACTGTGGAAACTCTGTGTATTATAAAGTTGTATCGAGAAATAATAAACTAGTTGTAGTTAAGAAAGAACTTGTATCGCTGAAGTTTCTCGGAAATAATTTCTACTGGAAATTAACAAACGAACAGAGACGTAACAGTATTTTCTATCACTTAATCGTTTGTCCAAATTCTATATTCTCGACACCAATGTAATGTTACGACAGCGGAAGTCACATGATTCTGCTGACGCTGGTGGCGTGTGCAGGAGTTCTCGTATAATCGTGAATTTCCAAGTTTGTTCGGGACGCCCTCTTTTTTAG
>NW_013672816.1:22551-39402 GCF_000517525.1 Limulus polyphemus
ATATATATATATATATATAGTCACCCAATAGACAGCATTCCATTCCAGGAGGTGGAAACAGCAGATAGCCCAGTGTGGCTTTGCTCTAATTTAAATAAACAAACAATATATATATAAGGGAAATAATAAACACAAAAACAACAACAAAGAAATAGGGAAGTAAATTAAAATAAGAAGTCCTATCATACAAAAGTCCATAGGGTTGTTTGTTTGTTTGAAGTTAAGTACAAAGCTACACAATGGGCTATCTGTACTTTGCCCACCACGGGTATCGAAACCCAGTTTTTAAGCGTTGTAAGTCGCAGACATACAGCTGCAACACATAGGAGCAATCAATTTTCAATTTTCCCCTTTGTTATTTCAACCTTTCTTACATTTAATTTGGATTTTTTTATTATAATTCTGATTTCCATAATTTAAATGTTGTTTTATAGAAAGTAATTTGGATTTTCTGAATTTAAATATTTTTTTAGGATTTAATTAGGATTTTTTTATTTTATTTTCATCTTTGGATATTATTTTTTCTTTGTTTATTTCCACAGAATTTTTTACTGTGTGTTTTTTGTTTTCAAGCTGTATGAGAAGATTATGAAATGGGTTGCAATAGTGCTAGGAGAAGTCAGATTCAAAGACAGTTTCTTTCTCAATATGGTAAAGGCTTTCCAAATTCCTAATTCTTTTTTATGTTGATCTTGCTTTATTTGACAAAGAAAACAAGGTAAACACAATAGCATTTCACAGTTACCGTGTAAAGAGCCCTAGATGAGCAGAGCATTCCCCCATCATCTTAAGTGAAATTGGTTTTTTATGACTTAACTGTGGTCAATTAATGAGAAACATTTGGCTTAATCTGTACCGGGAATTATTTGATTTTTTCGTCCAACTCACACATCTTCCATTGTACTGTCAGCAAGCAGGCATATCACAACTCACATGGTCTAAATAATCATTAAATATTTTTCAAATCAGCCAATAAATGACCTAACGACATTAATCCTTGTTGGCATCAAGATCATGAAGACAAGTTATTTATCAGCTTCGATGAAATAATTATTTAACCAATCAGGTAGTCTCGCCTTGCTGTGTGATGTTTATAATTATCAATAACGATAAGTATATCCAAATGACATGTTTTATTGACTGATATATTGTGATTAATACCAGCTCCTAGTATTAGTGCGTATAATGTCTTTTTGTCCTTCGACCAAATTGGAAGCAAAAAAAAAAAGTGAGGCAAGTTTATACATATGATATTTTCAGTTGGTTGTCTGTTTAATTAATATATATTTATTTCTTTGAAACCATCAAAACAATGGCTTTGTGTATTTTTTATTCAGTAGACATATAAGTAAAATCCTTTGTAGTATGAGCATATGAGTACTGGCACCTTTTTAATTGAGAATTTCATCCCTGGTCCTAAGACAGGCTGTCCCCCCCCCCCTCCTCCTAATAGTCCAATCCTAAGACTGAAGACTTATAACGTCAAAACCAGGTTTTGATACCCATGGTGGGCACAGCACAGTTAGCTCATTGTGTAGCTTTGCACTTAACAACAACACAAACAAACAGGCTGCCCCGGTAAATTAGAAGATCAAATGTTCATTTAGTGAAAATAAATATACAAAAAAAGATCTCCAACAACAACAGTTTTTTAGAAAACTAGTATAGTCATTCTTGCCATATATTAATATAGGATGTTAGTATAGAGTTTAAATATATCCAATCACAAACAACTTACTCTCGTCATTTCCAATCAGAAAAAAAACTTACCATCGCCATGTCCAATCAGCAAAAAACTTACTATCGTCATATCCAATCAGAAATAACTTACTGTTGTCTGTGAACTCTTTGGAACAACTCTCTGATAAAATGATAATACCTTTTACTTTACTTTATTTGATGACGCTCCTAATATGAACACCTTGTTTTCTAAAAAAATTAGATTTATCACCCATACTGATAGATCTCGTAAATTTCCTCACTGTAGATTAATCTTTTTTACTTTTTTTTCTTGGGTGGGGAGGGAGGTCTGATAATTATTCTTAGATATGACATTTCGTACATACTCCTTCTAATATCAAGAAACTAAAAAATATTGAATTTGCAGTAATGTTTCGTTATAAGACCAGCCCTAAAATACGCTCCTTCCCCCATTTACAAACTCATAAAATATCTCCAAGTTACTACTAATGGTTAATCTTTTACAACTTCACCTCCACTTGTAGCATGAACTCTATTTACTACTTGTAGCATGAACTCTATTTACCACTTGTAGCAAGTGCCATCTTTACCACTTGTAGCATGAACTCTATTTACAAACTCATAAAATATCTCCAAGTTACTACTAATGGTTAATCTTTTACAACTTCACCTCCACTTGTAGCATGAACTCTATTTACTACTTGTAGCATGAACTCTATTTACCACTTGTAGCAAGTGCCATCTTTACCACTTGTAGCATGTATCATCTTTACCTTGTAACACGTATCATCTTTACCACTTGTAGCACATATCATTTTACTACTTGTATCATGTAACATCTTTAGCACTTGTAGCGTGAACCCTCTTTACCATTTGTAACACGTGTCATCTTTGTCACTTGTAGCGTGTATCAGTTTTACCACTTGTAATATTATACAGCCCGTATCATTGCATATATTTCTGGTTGCAACTAACCTTGGGGCTCTACGTTGAAAAGGCTCATCTTAGAGGCTAGTGAAGTGTTTTGGTGTGCCGGCTGGAAGTAGGCACGCTGTGGTATATGAGGTGCAACTGACGGTAAGGAAGAAAGAAAAACGAGAACCGCTCTCATACCTTCATAGGCATTGCTACCGTGCTGCTTGATAATTATTTAAACTTCTTTATTATGTTTACATAATTCCTACAATATCTTATAGATCTACCTCTACAGTTGAGATAACAGAATATTTTCCCAAATATTTCGTTTGAAATATATTAAACAATAGTTGAAAGGAGTGTTATAACTTGTATATTAGTCATTTTTACATGAAATTTGATTTTAAACTATCCTTTGAAAAATGTCAAAGTTCTGCCAGTAGGGAGCGTATATATATATGTGTATATCTATAAGTCAGCTGAGTCAACACGTTCAAAACCTCAGTACGGTTGGGGGGCAGTAACGCCATAATGGTCTTCCATCTGTTATTTTAAAATATTGTTATTATTTGTATTTTTGGCAGTGCTTTTATTTGTAAGCATAATACAGAAATTAGATTGAAAAGGATTCATTATGCCGTTGCGAAATATGAGAGTTAAGTTTCGAAAGTGTACTCACTGACATTACATTTACAAGTTAACGACTACGTACTACTGTTAGTGTTACTATACTATTTCAAATACTGAGTAATAGTAATACTGATAGTGTGTGACACTCAGTGATAGAATTAAATACCGTAAATCGCATAATGGGAAAATACTCGGGACTGTGTAACTAATTTCAGTTGTGCCTGTGTATTTTTCATTGATAGTATTTTTTCGTCTACTTAAGGCAGGTAAGTAATACTAATACCAAAAAGGTTAGCAGTAGTACTGTTATAACTATTGTTAATAATAATTAATACTATTAAAATATAAATTATATTTATAAGGTGATAGTCTTTGCAGTTAGACTTTAAATTTAAGTTAGCTTAGAATTATCAGCGACAAAGGTATTTAATTATATTGATAATGTTTCAAGTGAGCCTAGATATTTTGTTATACGTTTATAGGATTTCTGTAATTTCTCATACATCATTACATGTATTAATATATTATTATTATTATTGTATATGTACAACATGAATAAATATACTTTAATCACAAGAATAAAGGAAAAAGGGAGAGAATGCCATTTGAGTCTTTAATTTATGAAATTCACAGGTCATTAACAAAAATAAGCATTGAAAACATCAAATTTAATTAAATTCCACCTTTATAATCATATTGATACTGAAGACACAATTTTAGAATAACTGAAAATAATTACTCAACTAATCATTAGTAGTTTACTAATGAATGTAATCTTGTATTCTATCATAGGATTGGATCATTTGAAAATAATGCCAAGTCTGTTCCTCTTAACAATAGCAAGTTATTTTTACAATAATACTTGCTACAGGCTACATTCACTCTGACTTAAGTTGTAGGCCTAAGTTCACAAATGAACTTTCAAAGAAACTGATACAACTGCAGGCCTAATACACTAATAATGTTTAAGTTTTAACAGTGTTTTCTTGATTAATGAACTCAGTGATTGGCTTACAGAAGAAATAACTATTACCAAATAACATTACTTGATCAGTCTTCTGTCTACCAACAACTATTCGAGCTTGCACACCCTGAATAATTTGCCAATTTCTTAGTCACTGAACAATCTGCTTTTTCATTATTCGTTACTTGTATTTATAACTAATGTACAAATCTAGGTATTTGTGAAGTTTTTGGTTATCACATCAAAAATAGGAACTCCTACAGCTAACAACTAAATTAAAACATTGGAAGTAAAGCTTACAACACTAATAACTGTGATGCAGTTGATCAAATGATTTGTGTGAAGTTTAGTTTTGAACAGTTTTGCCCAGTGTATGTGAAAATGTATGGCACACAATTTCAAAGAGTTGGCAAATTATATGTATGTATAATCATTAAGGGTGGTCATTATTTTCAGTTAAAAGTTTAGGTTAAAAATTTTAGAGCTCTCTCACCCCTACTTTTGTTCCAGTGTACAACTAATGTTAGATTTTGTTCATATTTTGAGGTTTCTAATGATGAAGTTCTAAACTACAGTGGTCTGGTACCACATGTACTATGTGATATAGAAACTTTTATGTATTATACAATTATTTAAAGTATATTATTAGTTTATAGCATGTACAGTAGTATAATTATGATTTTTACATGAATTTGATGTGGTTAGTCACTTTTGCATTATTATTGTTTCCTTTTTGCTGTTAGGAAAGAATCTTCTATGATCCTGCACAACTTGAAGGAGGAACTGTTTCTGTTCTTTCTTTGTTAAGATGATGATATACTCCTCAAATAAGTCGTATCCTCTTCAACATTGTCATTTACCATATTCAAGTGTTGAACTGTCTGTAATGCTTACCTGGGTCATAATCCAGAAATGCAGATGGAATTTTGAGAATTATGTTGTGTTCTTTGGGATGAAACATTCAATTGATATGTCCTCAGACATATGAATGCACTTTGGAGGTTCATCCATGCCTTCATTCTATTTAGTGCCTTTACCATTGCTTGTCTTGTTTCTGTGGAACCAAAGAATGCCAAACTATGTAAGTTTGGAAATGAGTGTAGTATTTCAGATGTGTTTATTAATCTCTGGTTATACTTCATGACATTTTGATACTTGTGGCAAGGGCAGTATATTGAAGTGAACATGCTTTAGTTTGTACCTTGACTTCACAACCTGCCTCGGCCATCTGAACTGAAGATTTTTTAAAGATCTTGTTCATCAGGAACCTCTTACATCTAACGTATGCTTTAGTTCGTACCTTGACTTCACAACCTGCCTCTGCCAGGTTGTATTGAAGATTTTTTAAAGATCTTGTTCATCAGGAACCTCTTACATCTAACGTATGAAAGGTTCTTATTTGAATTGTTTTGCTTCTGTAAGGTTAGTCTAACTTTGCTGTGCCTCTTTCCAGGATTTTGTAAAGAAAGTTTTAGTTGTATAAATCAGCAGTACTAGAAAAATTACTGTTATATAGCATAGTATACTAAAATATAGCTACATGCTTTAAAAAGGAGACTTTGAAATAACAAATCTGATGTATGTATGTACACACACTTACCTGTTAAGTACATTGTATGAAAATGATTTTGGAGCCTCACCATGTTAATACAGCCAATGTAGCCAAGTCAGGTCATGTTCTGTCCGACTATGCATATTGAAAATAAATTGTAGTTTTCATTGTAAAAGACTTTGTCATAAGTATTTCATGTCTGAAGCATACCCTTCCTCTCTGCAGTCCATGAGCCAAATATGGTTGTTGTGCACCCCCCCCCCCCCCCAATAATACTTGCTTCTCTGGTATGCGTCTCAGTTATCGTAAGGTAAAGGAGTTTTTTAGTTCTGGGAGAGAGAATTCCATGTTCTCAAAGTATCATGTTGTGGTTGGCCAATGAAGTGCTTCTGATCATTTGAATATATCAAAGATTGAAGATCTCAGATTTAAGGCTATCTCTTTTGTCTTATCTGCTGAACCAAGTAAGTATGCTTGCTTCACAGCATCTCCTACAGATATAGTAAGGTTGTACACCAGGTATGATCTGAAATGACCAGCTGAAGACTCCACTTCAAATCAGGACTTACGGACAGCTCTTTTCCTCTACTGGTCCATTTTTTGGGTGTTACTTCTGTGGTTTTTAGTATCATATGGGCTGTCTGTGGTGCTACATTTGATATTTCTCTTTTTTGGTTGCTCTTTTGTCTCTAGCCATTGCATTCTTTATTCATGTTCCATGTCTGGCACCTTTCAGTCATTTACCTGTCCTACATCTAAGAGTTCCTCCATTAGTCATGTATTCTTATGCAGATTGGAGTTCTGTGTTTGATCTGTCCCACCTCAGTCACTTCTTAGTTCTTTACCTTTTTACTTTGTCTTTTATCACACTCTGGTTGGCTATTTCTCCAGGACTGAGAATGACCAAGGTTGACGTTTCTTATTCTTATACCCACATTCCTGTTTTTCATCCCTTGTGGCGCTATCTTAGGTTTGTTTACCATGGGGTTGGGTACAAGTTTTGCACCTTGCCCTTTGAGCTTGTTTTGAATTTGTATGTCTTTGTCTCCAGTTCTTCATCCACTTGCCGTGGCTGTCAATGTGTTCAGACAGGATTGGAACCAGTTTATACATTTATTTTTTCATCCCATTGTCATCTGCTCCGGGTGATTTCGTTCATCCTTGTCACTTTGTGTCAGGTCTTCCTGGTTGCTCCTTCATGGCCGACACAGATTTGTTTTTCTCAGCTACTCCAGCTTAATCAGTTCTTTTTGTTCTGGATTGATTTTTCTACCTTTAACTTTGGTGGTTTGTATGGCATATTCTTCCTTTTTTGTTTCCTTCCATCTCCCACCTTTAATTCTGGTTGAATTGGGATGGCGATGGCCTATGTCCCATACTTTCTCTGGGTTGCTTCATTGCCTTCAAGGCTTTTTTCCTGTGGTTCCTTTTCCTGCTGTTTCATTCCTTGGCACCACTCCTCTGTTTGTAACTTTTTCTTCTTTGTCTTCTTTTTTTCTTGTAATCAATACCTGGTGTCTTCACTCTGTTCAGACACCTTCTCTTTTATCTGCATATCACCTGTGTCATATATTGGAGGTACTTTTTTCATTGAGCACTGGGATTACACATCATATGTTTATCTCCCATTATCTGCTACAAGTAGCTATTTCTTATTTGTTGGGGTAACATCTTCCACGGATCGCCATCCTTCACTCTTTGGTGAGACTGTGATCACGTAAGTTACTTTTTAGTATATACGCATCTTGTTTTTAATGTGTGTTTGTCCCTTTTTTCTTTATGGATCCCACACTCTGTGGTGAGTGGTGCCTGTCCAAGTATATTTAAATTAGTCAAATCTGCACTTTAAGGCCATGATGACTTAATAATTATAACTTCCAAGGCTAATAAAAGCTGGGGTGTTCCATAATATAGCTTGTAGGTTTTCCTCACATATACATGCTTCGTTAATATGACTGTTCTGGACTGTACTGACAGATGGACTTTATGGGTAAAGCAGAAGAGGATAGCTACCCATTACCTGCCATTACTTAGATTAAATAAATCAGGTGCAGTCTGCTTTTCAAAATAGGGTTTTCACTATCACCCATTGCATTTTCTCCGGTTTTGAAGTTCCCTTGGACTCTCCACCATATTTTCTTTCAGTGGAGTAGAGAATCTTTTACCACTCTCCAGTTCCAAAACTCTGGGGTGGTGGACCATGGAGGTACCCTCCTGAATATGATCTACGATACAACAAAATAATGAATTCATTCAGTTGAAAGTAGGGTTGTGGTGTTCTGCTAGTGTATGTGATGAAATGTCGTCTGATCTGATGCTCCATCTTTGAATGAGTCTATCCAATGGGATGTTGTAGCTTTGGAGTGAGCCATCAAAATTGCAGTTCACCCCTTCGATTTGGATCCCTCATCCTACCTCCACACAGATGTTGGTTCCCAGTGACTGGATTTTGGTTTCAGAGCAGGACCAATCAACATAAGTCCTCACACATGTATTAATTGTGTCTCTGTTTTCACACTCAATTGGCTTCATGTTAATTGTTAACATATTTGGGTCATGGTGGATGAACATGAGGGTTCCTATGATTCTTTCTCTTGTGCTACCCTTCGAAGATTTCCATATGCTGGGGGTGATTCCCATCTCATTGTTTTGAGTGGGTTATTTCACAATAAAGGGACAACTTTATTATTACGATCATCCAGATATTGGGTTTCTGGATCAGTGAAACATTTTATCACTTTGTTGTCATGTGTCCTGTTCACAGATTGAGGGGGGGGGTGATATTTCTCTCTGGTCTGCTGAACTTGAGGTGAAGATGGTATGATCCTCTTTCCTACCCTCACATGTATATTGGTTCCTGATAGCTGATTTTTGGAATGTAGTTGACTTGCCATGTATAGTTTGTCACTTCCTAGCCACTCTACACTTTAGGGCACATCCTTTTTACTCTCACCCACATTACTGTCATCTATGGAATTGAGATTCAAATATCAGATGGTTCGGATCCCTGTCCCATCATTGTTTTCTCCCTTTTTCCACCATCTCTGCATCACCTCACGTGTAGTATACCTCGTACAGATGTGGTGCAGTCTCCCATCTATGATCCTCTCCTATGAAGGTCTATCCATTTAGGGTGCTCTTCAGATGCTTTCAAGGAATGCTGCTTAGTTTTTCCCTCACACCAATAGGTAGTTACCTTCTCTCAAATTTCCCACCCTTCCTCCCCCACTGAAAACAAGTGCATTCATTTTCTGCCAAAACACAAAGTGATAGTTTGGTAGAATTGAATAGAGGGAGTCACCTGCATCAGGAGGTTATGTCACACTCCTATTAGTGGAGAGTTGTTGCACGATGATTTCCAAGCGAGACGCAGGTGAACCACATTGACTGTGGGGTACATGGGAGCTCAACGCTTGTGGCATGCAAACAAATATTTGCATATAGAGAGCAGCACTGAACAAGAATAGCTATTTATTTCAGCGGAGGTAAGTACCTATCAGAAATACATTTTCAGTGTAGGAAAATTATAACTTTCAGTGGCATCCTACTGCCTATGAACTTCTAAACAGGAAAATTATAACTTTCAGTGGCATCCTACCACCTATGAACTTCTAAACAGGAAAATTATAACTTTCAGTGGCATCCTACCACCTATGAACTTCTAAACAGGAAAATTATAACTTTCAGTGGCATCCTACCGCTTATGAATGTTCGACATAATAGATGAAATGGTCTAAATAAATAGAAAGATGAACTAAGTAGATGTCCTGACAAAATGGTCTACATAAATAGAAAGATGAACTAAGTAGATGTCCGACAAAATGGTCTACATAAATAGAAAGATGAACTAAGTAGATGTCCGACAAAATGGTCTACATAAATAGAAAGATGAACTAAGTAGATGTCCGACAAAATGGTGTTCATCTTTCTATTTATGTAGACCATTTTGTCGGACATCTACTTAGTTCGTCTTTCTATTTATGTAGTCGGACATCTACTTACAAAATGGTCTAAATGGATGTTGAATATAACAGACAAGAGATGCTAAGTATAAGTAAAGCTTATATACTGTAAATAATGCCCAATATGAATCCCAACTAGATATCCAGCATATATGACAAGGTGATATGTTTGTGAAAGATGTGATATTATGAAGGTTGATAATAATCTAGAGGGTGTATGGGTTGAGTTGTTTGATGGGAAGGGAAAATTATGCTTTATGACCCCTTTTTACAAGTCTCTTGATCCTAAAGTTGATTTTGATATGTACATGCAGACTGCGTATACTGTTAATAAAAAATAAGCTTATTTGTATGAGAGGCTTCAGTTTTAAACATATCTTATATTAATACTCAGGTTTTTGAAGTATTTCATGCACATGTTTCCAAACTCAAGCACAAAAATCTCTTTATATGGTTCAGAAAAATTGTTCTACACTAGTGAAAAAAGGTTTTAAAAATACATTAACTTGAATGTTTTAACACTGATAAAAATTAATTGTTTATATTTATGTTTGAGTTTACGAACATATGTGTAATATACATTATAAACTGGCTTGCCCATGTCATGTCCTATCCTGTCTTTGGTCGAGTAACTACCAAAGAAATGAGAGTGCTATCAGATTAATTTGTATATTCATAGATGACCTGTTGAGTAAATGACTTGTTAATATATGATAGCCTTTATCACTACACATATTTTAATGAATGTGTAATATCAAATACAAGATGATTCCAGTATAAACAACAAGACAGCAAGAGTGTGTTTTGCACTAATTAATTAAAATAACACTTGTTTAAGTCTATTAAACTAAACTTCTCTACCTTTGTTTTTATACCATTACAGTCAATCATTGATGGACTTGAATTGCATATACCTAGAGGAGTCTTTTTAGTTTATAAAATTACATTTTTCATTTTGAATAACAATTTTTATTGTATTGTCTATTACAGCTGAGGTTTGAAAATCCTGTGGATTGAACATGGGGGAGAAAAAGGGACTACGAGGGTTGCAGGCCTGGTGTCAAAAGCTGACCGAGGGATACAGAGATGTCAACATCAAGGATTTGAGTTCTTCGTTTAGAGACGGTCTTGCCTTTTGTGCTATCATTCATCATTTTCGGCCAGACCTCGTGTAGGCGTTTAGTACAAATACTTGACATTTGACTTTTGATTGAAAGCTTATGATTGATGTCAAATTCTATGCAAATATTTTAGGATATTAAAACAGTAGTTCTATTGAATGAGTACTGGACTAGACAGCTCCTTACTGTAAGGTTTCTATATTTTTTATTATCAGCAGTTGAACATGTCTTTTTTTTTCTTCCTGTGTATTTCGAGTGGTTGTGATCGACAGAAAATATTCGATACCTATGAATGTATTTACAGTTACTTAATATTGTTATGAACAAGATTTGGACAGGTATGTACACAAAGTAAGAAACATTGGAGTTGAACTATGAATTATTAAAGAACATCTGGTATTTGTGTTAATATTATTTGTTCTATATATACATTCAGCAACAAGCTATCTAAGTAGTGAAAATTGATCAATGGCTCTAACCTAAAACTGATGGATCTGTAGATTGTACTTTGTGATTGTATGCATATTGTTTCATTACTAATGTAATTTTCTTGTTCATTTAGAGATTATGAGTCACTGTCGAAGGAAAACATTCTTGAAAATAATAATCTGGTGAGTTATAAAGATTTACAACATAGTAACAACATGGAAAGGACACTAACTTACAAATATGTACACTGTAATATACTAATATACGTAAAGATTTACAACACCTTTCCATGTTGTTACTAAACACTAACTTACAAATATGTACACTGTAATATACTAATATACGTAAAGATTTACAACATAGTAACAACATGGAAAGGAAACTAACTTACGAATATGTACACTGTAATATACTAATATACGTAAAGATTTACAACATAGTAACAACATGGAAAGGAAACTATCTTACAAATATGTACACTGTAATATACTAATATACATAAAGATTTACAACATAGTAACAACATGGAAAGGAAACTAACTTACGAATATGTACACTGTAATATACTAATATACGTAAAGATTTACAACATAGTAACAACATGGAAAGGAAACTAACTTACGAACATGTACACTGTAATATACTAATATATGTAAAGATTTACAACACAGAAGGGAACTAACATACAAACATGTACACTGTAATATAGTTTTTAATTGTGTTGTAGGTCATTATTCATTAGTTATACTAATATGATGTAAAGAATAAAAAAAGTGTGAACTTGTAAGTGATATAGGATAGTATACATTCCTCAGCATGGCATATGTGTGTGTATCCTGTGTACTCAACTTTATTTGAACCTGAACATTTTATATTCAGGCCTTCAGAGTTGCAGAGAAACAGCTGGGTATTCCTGCTCTGCTGGATGCCGAAGATATGGTCACAGTAGAGCAACCAGACAAACTGAGTATTGCAACCTACCTGTCTCAGTTTTACCAATACTTTGAAGGTGGCCAGCAACGTAAGTTGTGTTTTCTTTCCTTAGGTAAACTGGGATTGTGCTACCACAAACAAAATATATTAAGTATTACACACTGCACAGTGTTAAAAATATTTGTGAAAAGTTAAGAAAAATGTACATACTTGAGAGCTGAATAAGTTTTTTCTCATTCTAATAATTTGTAAGAAAAAAATCATTCCCAAGTATATTTCAATTAAATTATAACAGCTGTTTTTGGTACTGTAATCATGTTATGTAAAAACTTGTAGAGCTATTGAGATCTTTAGCTTTATGAACTGTAATAATGTAAGGTATTAAACATATTTAGGGCTACAAACTGTTAAAATTGGAGGCAGACTGGTGTTGTACAGCTGTAACATCAAGTGTTACAAACTACACCAAACACATTTTTTCTCCAACAAGAGTAACAAGTTTGGTTGAGTTACTAGACATTAATTTAGTTTAAGTTTGGTTGAGTTGCTAGACATTAATTTGGTTTAAGTTTGGTTGAGTTGCTAGACATTAATTTGGTTTAAGTTTGGTTGAGTTGCTAGACATTAATTTGGTTTAAGTTTGGTTGAGTTGCTAGACATTAATTTGGTTTAAGTTTGGTTGAGTTGCTAGACATTAACTTGGTTTAAGTTTGGTTGAGTTGCTAGACATTAACTTGGTTTACGTTTGGTTGAGTTGCTAGACATTAATTTGGTTTAAGTTTGGTTGAGTTGCTAGACATTAACTTGGTTTAAGTTTGGTTGAGTTGCTAGACATTAACTTGGTTTAAGTATTTTTATCTTGAATTCTAGCTAACTTTATATAAAAAATTCTTTGTTTACAGATTCAAGTATTAAAACTGCAATAAAGAAGCGACCACTCAGCGAAAGAAATACTGACATTTTTCCTAATAAGGTACGTTAAGGTCATTAAGGAACTCAAGGGTGAATATTATTTTGTTAAAAATTTACTTGTCATGTAACAATCAATTGGATTAATTGAGTTATTTGAAGTTCAATGTGTTAAAAAAATCATTGAGGTAACAGTATCATTTCAACAAGGAAATAGTAATCGTATGGGGTCAACAAGGAAACAGTAACAGTACCAGTATTGGGTCATCAGAGAATATAGTACCAGTTTTGGGTCATCAGAAAAAATTGTACCAATATCCAGAGCTGGACAATTAGTGGTATTTGGTAATCAGTTAATCAACATGATTTGCACAGTGTTCCTCAAAACTATGACCAAAAGAGTTGTGGGTGTTGTTAGCCAGTTACCTTCCCTCTATCTGGTCAGCAGTTCAAAGTTAGAGACAGTGGCCATAAATAAAGACAGGGCAAGTAAGTTTAGTGGTAATGTGAATTGAACTCAAGACCCTCAAATCATGAGCAGCTCTCCACCCTCCAAATCATCAGGCTTATGCTGGCCCAAGACAAAACATACTTAGAGTAAAAAATATTATAATGATAAAATTGGGTTTCAATTCCTGCATAGAAAGCTCATTATTTCGATTATTTGAATAGTTGTAATGATAATAATAATAAGCCCTTATTTTGATTATTTGATTATTTTCATGACAACAGATGTAATGTAATTTTGATTAACCAGTTAGTGTACTTGACACTAATAGATGTAATCACTGTTCATAATAATTGATTAAATTGGTCGACTCTACCTCTATGTCATAGTAAAGTTACCTTCAATTTTTACGACACAGAAATTATTTTATTATGATTTGGAGGTAATTTTACTAGAACTTGAAGGTAATCTTATTATGGCATTGAGGTCGTGGAAAAAAACTTAATATACATTTTTATATTTTAGATACCAGCAGTGGTTTCACCACAAAAGTTTGAAGTTTGTCAAGTATGTCGGCAAAGAGTGTTTATTCTGGAGAGACTGATTGTGGATGGAAAACTATACCATAGAACTTGTTTCAAGTGTACTAAATGTGGAGCTCTACTGAAACCCGGAGCTTATATAGAGGGAGATAACTCTGGGACGTACGAATGTGCCATCTGCCCAGAAGAGGAGATTTCACGACAATCTCAACCTGAGCACAAACTGAACAACGAAAAAATCTCATTTTCACAGGAGGAGAAAGTTCCACCCATAAAACCAGAACGGGAAAAGTATAAAATAGCAACTTGTTCGGCCATTGCCCGCCAACAATTTTTAAGCAGTAATCTTCAAGATGAGAGAGACGATTCTCTCGCTTGTTCCTCTGAAGAAAAAGATACAAAAAATAGTCCTGATTCATCAGACTTTAGAGAAGTTAAGGAATTAGTAAATAGGAGTCGAGACAAATCAGATTTGATCACTACAGAAAACGTTTCATCAACTGTAGAAAGTGATGTTAGCTTGTCAGAATTACCTGTAATAATAGGTAAAATATCTACTGACTCGTCTCTGGTTTGTGTAGCAGACAGCCAGGAAAAAATTGCTGTGCCAGAAAAAAGCAATGGAAACGAAAATAGTAATTTAGAAATGTCAAATGAGAACAATCACAATAATGAAAGTGACACATTGACAAGTCTCCATATATCCTCAAATATAACAGTAGTAGACGACGCAGTTAACGAGACCATCGATGTCTTAGCAGTAAGTGGTACAAATGAAATTGTTGATGTAAAACCTCTAAGTTTGCACACTGAAAATAGTACATCAGAACAAGAAGATGAAAAGGAAGATAGGACAGTAACCAGTATGTCATCTGGAGCAAGTAATGATGTCATAGCAACAGTGAGAGTAAATGAAAGTGATAATACAGTAACGTCAAATAGACTTTACAGTGAAAGTTACTTGAAGAGATCCATAGGAGAAGAATATGTCACAAAGGAAGATCAAAGAAACATCGATTCACAGGAGCAGGCAGTTAAGAGCAGAGGCATATCAGAACCATTTGTTTACAAATCCCCTTTCATCAAACGACAGTCTTACTCATCATTTGGAATTGAACTACCAGTTATTCGCTCCTCAGTTTATGGTTTGTCCAAAAAAATTGGTTCCCCATCTATGGATAGTTGTGAAAGTCCTTTAACGTTTTCTTCACAGCTGAATTTGAAACTAAACCAGCAGGTCACAAGTTCTGGTACCTCAAGTCAAGACATCGGTGATCCTTCTGCTGTTGGTGACAAAATGGATAGTCCGAGAATAGCGGAGACTGGAGCCGAGAAACATGCGGCTTCCAGTGACGTTGGTTCAACGAATGAAGAAGCAGGAGAGAGAACTCCTAGTAGTTTGGATACATCTCTTGCACATTCCTGTGAGGAAGGATTGACTGATCAAATTTCTAGTGTGTTGGATGTGAAAATGCTACATCCTGATGAGAGGAATGCGACAGATCAAACTTCAAATGTGATGGAAGCAAAATCACCACCTAGTGAAGTAGAGATTGTAACTAATGAAAATATGACTGGTGTTTCGGATGTAGCAGAACTGCCTTCTGGTGAGGTAGATACCTCAGTGAATCAAACCACTGGTATTTTGGATGTAGCAGGACTGCCTTCTGGTGAGGTAGATACCTCAGTGAATCAAACCACTGGTATTTTGGATGTAGCAGGACTACCTTCTGGTGATGTAGATACCTCAGTGAATCAAACCACTGGTATTTTGGATGTAGCAGGACTACCTTCTGGTGATGTATTTACAAAAAGAAAGGAAATTAAGGATGATCTAAAAGTCGGAGAAATAAATAAAACAGTAACATTGTTGAAAGATGATATTGTAGACTACCCTGATGAGTTAAACCCATTTGGTGATGATGAAGAAACTTCACAAGATGAGAGTGTTGATTCTGAAGTTTACCCAGAATCTTTAAACCCATTTGAAAGTTCTGAAGATGAAAATGATGACTACCACAAAGCACAGACACTTCCACTTCGGAAGATGGAAGTTTATCGTGAAGATTATGATTGTAGTCTTAATCCATTTGGAAGCACAGATGAAAGTGATACAGAGGAAACCATTAAACCTATAATCTCATCACCTGAAACCTATTGGCAAATAAACAAGCAACAGCAGTATCTAAGAGGAAATGATAAAAGTTCTACTGTTGCAGGTCCAGCGAAAGCCACAACGACTCATAAAAAGAGGAAGGCACCAAGCCCACCAGTAAATAAAGATATCACTAAAAGTACTGAAGTTTCTGGCTTCCAATGCTTAACACACAACTCATCTGGAAAGGTGGCCAATGCTGAAGATACAGCTCAAGGTCCAGTTAAACTGGCTGAAACTCCATATTCAAATACCAGTCTTGTTATTAAAACTACACAGATTCCAGAAATTAAACCAGCTACACCTTCACCCCTCTCCAAGAAAAGAGCTGCTCCAAGGCCTCCTGCAAGTCCTCAGACTCCAAGCAAATCAGAAGGCATGCAACCTAATAAAGAGGAATGTCCAAACACAAGTGAAGCACAAAAAGACAATGGAGAAATTAAGCTACAACCAGAAGAAACACAAAAAGATGAAGACAATGGAGAAATTAAGCTACAACCAGAAGAAACACAAAAAGAGAAAGAAAATGGAGAAATTAAGCTACAACCAGAAGAAACACAAAAAGAGAAAGACAATGGAAAAACTAAGCT
>NW_013672816.1:39989-40999 GCF_000517525.1 Limulus polyphemus
GTCGCCAGAAAACAAGACTTTGGGGTTTTTGAAGAAGAAGAAACGTCCTGCTCCTCCCGTACCAATTCCTCCAAGAAGACAGGTATTGTTAAGTTTGATTTATGCATTCCAAAGATACAGATTAATGTTCAGGGGCCCCTAAAGAAGAAATGTCCATCTTTCAAAAGCACTTGGGTTATAGGGTATCATATTTTTATGTCTAGTTAACTTGCATCATTCAAAACACTAACTTATTTTTATGAGGAAAATATATAGAGCCAGAACTATTAGATGAATAAGTTATAATATATGTGGATTTAATGGTTGTGTAAGTAAAGAACTACTGTGTTAAAGTTTAAATTGTGCCCTTCAAAAATGGAAGTCATAGTTAAAATTACTGCAGGTTTAGCTTTCATTTGTCTACTTCTGCAACTAAAATTATCTTATTTAGATTCGCAAGATTCCATTGGAAGAGATTCAGGCAGAAATGACCAACATAGAGCATCAGCAAGAGGAGCTGGAAGAGATTGGGCGTGAGCTTGAGATGAAAATCAGGGATCTTAACTCAGGTTTGCACACCTCCAGAAATGTTATCATATAATTTTCCATTCACTTATGCTGAAATCGTTAGGAAGAAAGTCACAGCCTTATAAACCACGTCCAAGAATAGCTTACTGATTATCCCAAGTAATTTTGTACATGTGATTTAACACTTGAATTCAAACATTGAATTGTTGAAACTTTATTGGGTAATTTTGTAGTTCTTAACCCTATTAAAGGCAATGCTATATTAATTCTTAATAATGAAGAATACATAGAAAACGTTTTAACAACTGTGAATGATAATACTAAATTTAGGAAATTGAAGTCCGATCCAACAGAGAGAGCCATCTACGAAATTGTTTTAAAATTAACAAATGATTAATATCTGTAATGGTTTATGATGAAATCAGACCAGGTGGATTGAATTATGGAATATACTACATATACAAAACAAATTGACATTTTATTCATAAACTAGCATCTTTTTA
>NW_013672817.1:0-1842 GCF_000517525.1 Limulus polyphemus
TTTGTGTTGACAAATGTAATGTTTGGAGATAAGGGGTCTTAGAAAGTCGTATTTGTGTTGACAAATGTAATGTTTGGAGATAAGGGGTCTTAGAAAGTCATATTTGTGCTGACAAATGTAATGTTTGGAGATAAGGGGTCTTAGAAAGTCGTATTTGTGCTGACAAATGTAATATTTGGAGATAAGGGGTCTTAGAAAGTCACATTTGTGTTGACAAATGTAATATTTGAAGATAAGGGTTCTTAGAAAGTCATATTTGTGCTGACAAATGTAATATTTGGAGATATGGGGTCTTAGAAAGTCATATTTGTGTTGAGAAATGTAATGTTTGGAGATAAGGGGTCTTAGAAAGTCATATTTGTGTTGACAAATTTAATATTTGGAGATAAGGGGTCTTAGAAAGTTAGATTTGTGCTGACAAATTTAATATTTGGAGATAAGGGGTCTGGCGCTTTTCCACTTCGCTAATTTCCCTGTCTGCAATTTTAACATAAGAAATATTAGAAACGTGGATAGGGTACTATAGTATTAATAGTGTTACAATTAAGGGCTGTTTATAAATTTCACTTTTTTGAAAGTCCATGTGTCTGTCCTAGGTTTCTTCAGAAGAAGTATCAACAAAAATGTTGTTTACCAGTGTAAGTATGGCAACAACTGTGAGATTGACATGTACATGAGGAGGAAGTGTCAGGAATGTCGACTGAAGAAGTGTCTCAGTATTGGAATGAGGCCGGAATGTAAGTTATTTTGTCATCTTAGTCTTTTATTGATAGAAGTGGGGGATATAATGTATGTTATCTTGCCCTACGTGTAATTGCAGGACAACTGGGGACCCGTTGATCCATTTAGGCCGTCCCATCCACTAAACTAAACTCTAAAATGAAAATAAAACCATCAAAGCCAGCCCTTATCTTTCAAGCTTTTATCAAGCCTTTTCTTAACCTCCCTTAAATTAACTGCATCTGAAGGCAATCCATTCCAAAGGCCAACCACTCTGTTAGAGAAATAGAGCTCTCTTAGCTGAAGATTACTGCCACTCTGCCTAAATAGTTCTACTATTCTTACTATTAAGTACGAAAAAAGGATTATGCATCAACACTATCAATTCCCTTAACAGTTTTAACAGATAATTTCAGAGATCTTGAACTGTTCTTATGACAATATTTCCATCCTACATATTATCTTAGTAGTTCTCCTCTGATCCCTTTCCAACAAATCAACGTCCCCGTGTTTTGTTGTTGGAATGGAACCAGAACGTCAGTTATTCTGTTAGCATAGCATGTCTACGTAGGAATGTGTTTAGAATGTAGGCTATATTTTCATCTTAGTATTTATTGTTGAAATGAGGCTGAAATATACGTTTTACTGTTGGGTTAATGAATCTGGAATGCAATTCTAATGAGTGAAAGCGAATGTGAATGTTATAATATGTCAACCACACTACATCTATCATATTCAGTGCTGACGAGGCCTTTCGCTCAATACCAAGGCTCATCAGGCCGGCTTGATTACGATAGACATGGTAGTGATATTTATTGTATCGTAGCCAGCCTGAAGAGCTCTGGATTGGGCGATATGCGCAGTCGGCAACAGAAATGACGAATATAGTGTGGTTGGAATACTATTATTGTAAACTTTCCTAATTCTTGAAAATCCCTAAGGGTCTAGCTACAGAATGTAGTGTTAAAAATATAATAGGCCTAATACTAATGTCTTATCTAATATATATATATAAATATAAGCCGGTAACTCTCCGTTTGTGTGTGTCGCATAACAACAAAACTATGACCTGATATTGTTGTCTTAAGTATGTATGTAAGACTTCGAATGTTCACGATGGCT
>NW_013672817.1:2649-5842 GCF_000517525.1 Limulus polyphemus
TGAAAGATGTCAATGATAAATGATTTTTATAATTTCTTTGAACACCAGCAATTTTGTTACTACATCATAATAACTCTAACCAACTTTTCTTAATCTAAACAGTGCAAGCTCACTGGTTCAATAAAGGGATGTATCACACATATTTCTCTTGACCAAAGTGGTAGTTATAGTTATCTAGTCATAGAGATCTTAAAATATAACTTTTTCTCATTTAATTATGTCACAGATAATAAATTTGGTAATCCTTCAGTCCTGAAACTTGGTGCTGAAGATATATAAGTGTAAACAGTCACGAAGGTTCAATAACTCTTGATTCAAAATGATAAGAACCCTATAACCCGAGCACTTTTAAAAGCACTTGGGTTATGTTGTTAAGCACAAAGCTACACAAAGGGTTATCTGTGCTCTGTCCACCACGGGTATCGAAACCCAGTTTCTAGCAGTACAAGTACTCAGATATACTGGGGTGCTCAGGTTATATGGTTTTTTATATCAAGTGTAAACAGGTTATTAATAATGATCCATTCATACAAATAACGAGAAAAACGTCAGCGATACAAGTCCTTTCTTAAATAAAACTCGTTTATTCTTTCTCAATATAACTTTGCAATACACTTAATTTCCACAGTCATTTTAACTTCAACACACGCTAGAATTCGCAACGATTCACGCACTTTACTTACGGCTTGACTCGATTATCTGTCTCTATATCTCTCTGTCTGCAATTATCTCTGCCGTCACTTCTTGCCGTTCTTATATATATACAAAATAGAGGGCGTCTGGCAAACACTAGGACGTTCGACAGGTTCCTCGATCTTTCTAGAACTCCAGCGCATGCTCCCAGCGTCACGCGACTTCCGCTGTCGTAACAATATGTTACTAGATGTACTTCTGCATGGTCTCTGAAAGTGTTCTATTTCAAGAGTAAATAAAACCAAAATTAAGAGTAACAAATATTTTTATTTCTTGCTTTTGAAGTTCATATGTCGTGCTGTGTTGTAACCTACAGTATGCATAATTCTTCTCGTGTTTCATGACATGCGAATATCTTATTGACGTCACGACAGTACAAATTGCAGCGTTAAGCGTCCCATATGTGATGTCATTTTAGTGTCTACTGACTGACAGACAACACACTATATTTACTATATCTAGTGCCGACTAGGCTTATTGTCAAATACAAAGCTCAGCCAGCTAACTGGAATATGACCGTATGTAGTAGTTCTGGGTTGCTTTAAGTAGCATGTGGTAAAGGTAAAATAGGAATGGTTATTTTGTAGTAGAAGCATTGTTGAACCAAATTGAACCTTTCTTTTGGTATAGATTATTGCTCTTATTTCATGTTCGTCTTGAAGTGTGTGTGTGTGTCATAATTTTGGATTACAGAAGCTGTAAATTTGAACATATTGTTACGTCTCCGTTCGTTAGTTGATTTTCCGTAACTTAATAAAACTGGTTTATTCTTTCGGAATACAACTTTACGATACACTTAATTTCAACAGTCGCTCTGTAACAAACACTATAATTCTCAACGAACTTCTCACGTGCTCAACTTCAACAATACTCTCTGACTGCAGTTCAATTACTCATTACACTGTTGTCCCGTCACGTTGTGACCATCTTATATATACCAGCCAACCCCCAATCTAGTAAATGCTAGGGCATTCACGAAGGAACAGGATATTTCTAGAAAACGTGGCGTGACACTAGTCACGTGACCTCGCTGACGCAACAATATAATGTGTTTGAATTGTCCGAAGATTTATTTTCTAATTTCAAAAACGTTTCTGTTGTAGTAATCACAGTATAACCACTATTAATATATACGTAGAAACTAGATATATAGCTCTTAACTGGAAAATATCAGACTTCGGGAAACTTGTTAGTGATGTGATAGTTTGAGTTGTTAAAAAGTTCCTTATTAGCAACTGGTAGTGAGATGTAAAGCACTTTTCTGGTGTGTGAGGGGTCTTGGGTTCCTAATTTAATAAACTGTTAACCTATGACCTTTAAATAAAGCACTTTCCTGGTGTGTGAGAGGTCTTAGGTTCTTAATTTAATAAACTCTTATCCTATGATCTACAAATAAAGCACTTTCCTGGTATGTGAGGGGTCTTGGGTTCCTGATTTAATAAACTGTTATCTTTTCTTAACCTATGACCTTTAAATTTTTATTTTTTTAAGCAAGAACAAACAATGTAATTATGTTTTTGTAAAATATATTTTGTCATAGATTACCTGATGTTTTAATAGTAGGAAAATATACAATACCGTTTAAAGTAACCAGAATTTAAATTTAAATCCACAATAATTGAACAATGTGTTATTGTTCCATTATTGTGAATTTAAACTTTATTATTGTACTGAGGTATTTTTTTGTAATAGGTGTGGTGCCAGAGTATCAGTGTGCCATCAAGCGAGAATCCAAAAAGGGTCAACGAGAGAAAGATAAACCGAACAGCACTACAAAAGAAGTAAACTGCTTTGATAAGGAAGAAAAACCTCAGATCCCAGGAATAAAACCTCTTGATCCTTCACAAGAAGACGTGATTAACAAACTAGTATTATTCCAAGAAGAGTTTGAATCTCCATCTGAGGAAGATCTGAAAAAAATATCTGTGAGTAAAAAATAAATGTCAGGTTGGTAAAGTAGGAAACTTCTAATCTTCTTAAGACTAATTTTTGGATTGTAATAATCATCATTTTTATTTAAGTTATTTACAAATCAGATTTTTAAGGAAATAATTAATAACACAACATTGTTTATTTTAACACTGATTACTCATTTATTATTACTATTTTTTTATTTTTAATTAACTTTACCATACTTCACAAGAACAGACGAATCAGTAAACTACTCAACTTTAGTTCTTGTTCCAGGAGAGGATTAAGTAACACCAGAAAACTACATTACTAATTCTGTGAACTCATGATTGAAAACAAGGAAGAATATTGTTACGCCTCTGTATTCGTTGGTTAATTTTCCGTAGAAATTTTTTCCCAACTCGTTTCATTTCGTTCACACCATAACAGTTCATGAAAATTGATTAAATGTATTATATATATATATAGCGCCTATTAATTATACTTGTCATAAGACATTAGTATTAGGCCTCTTATATTTTTTTAAACTGCATTCTGTATCTAGCCTTGCCCTACCGGTAAAAAAAAAAAGATGGGTTGGAGTTTTGTT
>NW_013672817.1:5975-8295 GCF_000517525.1 Limulus polyphemus
TATGTTATAAAAATCATTTATCATTGACATCTTTCAACATAGTGTTATTAAAATGTATGTTATAAAGATCATTTATCATTGACATCTTTCAACATAGTGTTATTAAAATGTATATTATAAAAATCATTTATCATTGACATCTTTCAACATAGTGTTATTAAAATGTGTGTACAAACGATTTTCCTAAAATCGTAGGTCCTTTATTAAATAAGTTAACTCATGTAGACGTTCCCGACGGGTGAGAGTGAGGAAGATAGTTTACGAAGATTCCAACACATCACAGAAATCACTATTCTTACTGTTCAGTTGATTGTTGAATTCTCTAAACGTGTTCCTGGTTTTGACACCTTGCTAAGGGAAGACCAAATTACCCTCTTAAAGGTATGGTATTTTTTCTAGTTTTCATTAATAAAGTGAGAAAAAAAGAAATCTTGTTTCTAAAAAAAATAAAAACTTTTGTTTTCTAATTTATTATTTATATTTTCATATGATACAAAATTATGTGCTATGATGTATTATTAATCAAAAAATAAAAAATATTCATACTTTCTTTATTCACATTATAAAGCACAGATCTACAGAATGGGCTATTAGCACTTTGCCCATCACAAGTATTGAAACCTGGTTTTTATCATATAAGCCCTCAAGCTTACTGCTGAGCCACTGGAAGTTAATGTACTTTTAATTGATAACTTTTAGCTTTTTACAGTTCATCATTGCAGGAGTATATATAGCTAGTTAAAAATAAGAAAATCATGAATTTATTTAATTTAAGGTTCCTTTTACATTGAAACTTTAGTTCAAGAATATTAAGGTTTAGAAAACACTCTTTGTTGCAAAGAGTTTTCCTTACATGGTGAGTATATTTCATTTGTCAACACTAACGAATGAAAGGATTTTTTGGGTATTTCTTGCACGTTGTCTTGAATTACTTTTGGAACGTTCTTTCTAGCAACTCGTAATTAGTTTGAAAATTGTGTTTATGACCAGATGATATACTTCGAACATAATTTCTGTAAAGATATGTTTGTCTTTTGGATAATCTTCTCTGTTGTTACTAACGTCGGGCTGGTGAGAAACTTCAGTCTGAGTATCACTTAATGTGAATTGGTATATTCTTTTTTTTTTAGTCATAAACAACAGTTGACAAAAGTCTTAATTTACTGCTTAACAAGTTCTCTGAAACAAATAAATCCTTCAGCATCCATAACCTTGCTTGTATGATGCTAAAATTCATTATCTTATAACCCAAAGTTGCATTATTTTTCTAATTTTTAAAACTGATTTCTTCATTATTAAGAAAAAAAAGCACGAATGTTTTAATAAAGACAAGTTTCTTGACTTCGAAAAGATTGCTATTAAAACTGACAGTTTTTGACGAGTTATTGTTTTTTTGCCAAAAGCTTTTGATTTTTTTGTCCAAAAAAATGTGAAGTTCAAAATGACATATAAAAAAAAGATTTTATCAAGAAAAAAAACATATTAAGAAAATTTATTTATGTTTATTTCACAAAGAAACCTTGCAATGTTATTGATTTTAGCAGTTTTCTGTGAAATATATTCAAGTAAAAATCAAGTCTAATATTGTGATCAGAGACATTGCATAATTTTGTCATTTTGGGCCATTTTATCATTTTTCATGTTTGGACCAGTAATATTAGAAATTCTTAGAAATTATGTCAGACATCTTCTGAATTTACAGAGACACTAGAAATCATATCTTAACTTTTGAGAATTACCATTTAAAATTATTAATTTTCTTTGGTCTTGTATTTTGTATGTTTTATTTTAAAGAATAAATCTATCTTAAATCAGTGCATAGAAATACTTCATAAAAAATTGAAATACTGAATAAAATCCTTTGATGAATTAGGCCTGCTCGAGTGAAGTTATGATGCTGAGGACAGCAAGAAAATATGACAGCAGGACAGATTCCATTGTCTTTGCTAATAACCAGCCTTACACAAGAGAGAATTATCGTAGTGCTAGTGTCGGAGATTCGGCCGATGCTTTGTTCAACTTCTGTCGCCGTATGTGCATGATGAAAGTGGACAATGCAGAGTATGCTTTGCTCACTGCTATTGTAATTTTCTCAGGTATGTTATGAAGTTCAAAATAATTTTGTACTGATTTTTTTAAAAAAGTCATATTACATTTTTGGCAAGAAAAATGCAGAATAAATAGTATTCTAAGATATCTTTTAAGAATTAAAGGAATTCTGTATTTTTTACTCCAGAACCAGGAATAGTATGAAGATATTGTTACGTCTCCGTTTGTTAATTGATTTTTTCCGTAACTTCGTTCCGACGAAATTTTAACG
>NW_013672817.1:9233-29162 GCF_000517525.1 Limulus polyphemus
GATACACTTATTTTCAATAATCGCTCTATAACGAACGTCAACAATACTTCTGACTGCAGTTCAATTACTCACTATCTACACACACATTACATTACCGCGTCACGTTGTCCCCCTCTTATATATACCAGACTACCCTATATCTAGTAAATACTAGAGCATTCGCCAAAGTACAGGATAGTTCTAGAAACTAGAGGGCGCCACACCAATCACGTGACCTCGATGATGCAACAATATATATAAAACTGTCAATGGAAAGTATTTGTTAGGTTGAATATGATGTAGATGTTTTAATCAGTTACTATGAAAATTAATTGTTTTTATAATATGTAAATGAACAAATTTAAGTCTTTGGTGTTAATCAGTTTAAACAATTATTGTAATTAAGTTCATGACCTCCCAAAAAGGTCATGCTTTATAGTGCTGGATGTGGCCTAATGTTTAGCCTGTCAAAGTGTTTGGGGATGAGTATTTCATGCCAGAGAACGTGCCTCACTTTTTCAGCTGTGGGCACATCATGAAGTGACAGTAAATCCCATTCAGTCATTCAGTTCAAAGAGCTAAACAAGGCTATCAGGAAAGCTGGTGCTGGCTGTCGTCTTCTGGTTAGTTGCTCAACATTAAGGATGTCAAACAAGGCTATCAGGAAAGCTGGTGCTGGCTGTCTTCTTCTAATTAGTTGCTCAAAATTAGGGATGTCAAACAAGACTATCAGAAAAGCTGGTGCTGGCTGTTGTCTTCTAGTTGTTCAAAATTAGGGATGTCAAACACGGTTATCAGGAAAGCTGGTGCTGGCTGTCGTCTTCTAGTTAGTTGCTCAAAATTAAGGATGTCAAACAAGGCTATCAGGAAAGCTGGTGCTGGCTGTCGTCTTCTAGTTAGTTGCTCAAAGTTAGGGATGTCAAACAAGACTATCAGGAAAGCTGGTGCTGGCTGTTGTCTTCTAGTTGTTCAAAATTAGGGATGTCAAACAAGGCTATCAGGAAAGCTGGTGCTGGCTGTCGTATTCTAGTTAGTTGCTCAAAATTAGGGATGTCAAACACGGTTATCAGGAACATCAGGTTATATGGACAATCAAATTGAAAATTCCAATTTTACTATTAATATTTCAATCAAAAAGATACGAGTACAGTAACAGAACTGTGTGGTACGTTTACTATTTATTTATCTCACAGAATAAATATCATAAAAACACAACTGATTTCAAAATAATATAAAATAGAAATATTTAAATTTTGGTAGTATATATATTTAAAGTAAATAAATGAGAATAAATATCACTGAGTAAAGTATATTTGTTGAAAAAGTTTAAAAGCAGTTTACAACCGATTTTCAGGCAACTTTGTTTTTCCACAAAATCTGTATGAAGGATTTTTATCTAAGTATTTCTTTTTGACTTTTTTTTTCATTTAGTACTTTGTTACTTTTTTACCATATAAAAAAACAACCCATAAATGTAGATAAATTTTGATTTGAACACATGTTATTAAAAGTTTAATGAAATTAACAGAGGTAGATTTTATATGTTAAGAGTTTCCTGTACAATTAACTATTCTCATGATAATACCTAACTTTAGTTTATATTATTGATCTTTCTATTTAACTGTTTAAAGAAATACATAAATTGTATCTTAAGTCACTCCTGTTTTGTTTTTTATAGAGAGACCAAGCCTTGTGGAGCCCACCAAGGTTGAGAAAATTCAAGAATTTTACCTGGATACACTGCGAGCTTACATTGAAAACCACCGACCACCAGGAAGGAGTTATTTTGCTAAGCTTCTGGCTGTGCTAACAGAACTCCGAACTCTCGGTAACATGAACTCTGAAATGTGTTTCTCACTCAAGGTCCAGAACAAAAAGCTACCACCCTTCTTGGCTGAAATTTGGGATGTTCTGGAGTGATCCCTGGTCTTCTTTTTCATACAGGAAAATACAACCATTTTGGAAAAACCAAAAAAAGTGACCAGTTGCGATCCTTGTTCTGGACAGAGTGATGAATGCAGCAAGTAATAGTTTTCAAGCGTTAGTGTGGTGCTGTGAATGATCACTGATAAAAAAAATCTCATGATAATATTGATTAGTTACTGTTTTCTTGGTCACTGGATCCTTAGTGGTTATGGTGTTGTCTTACTATTCAAGTATTGTTTTGTTGAAATAAGTTGTCATTTGGGTCTTCTTAACCCCCCCTCTTTAGCCCACGAAGAACTTGTTATCCCCTATTATTGATCTAACCATTTTATACTTCACTCATTAAGATGGAGCCATCCAGGTAAAAGAAAAAAAATTTTCTTTGCCTCAAAACGTTTTATGCTGTGAAATATTTTACATTATGAACCAGTGGGGTATTCATTCCAGAACATAATGTATATGACGTATTAATTGGCTTTTTATTTATATAAAGATAATTTTATTGTAGTTTGATTCACAAGATATCTTTTGACGAGTGAGTAGCATGTTAATGTAAAGGACTCTTACAGAAACCTTATGTTAAGAAAACTAATTCATTCCATCCATGGGCTTAAGTAGGTGTAGATTGTTTGGAACTTAGTAGGTGGAAAGAAACATTTCAAAGAGTTATCATTTTAATGCGTTAATAAAAGCAGTTTTTATCATCTTCCAAGATGAAAAGTTTAGGTGTTAGATCTATACTGTTATCAGAAAAAAAACGTGAATCTTATTTTTATTGGGTTGTAAGAAGTCACTTACTCCAAAGGTTGTGAATTGACTTATGATGTTTGATTTAAACTCTGGATTTTGGTGAAAACGCACAAGTGAACTGAACAGGTGCAATGGTACAGTGTTCTGTACGTGAAAACGGATGAGAGATTGGTTAAACTTTGGCAGGAAAGAAAGTTAACTTGAAACTCGTCTAGTTTTAAGTCAGTTTTGACACCGGTGATTTTCTGTGAAGAATGATGATAAAAGAGTACTTCTTCATCAGTGTTTCATTTCATTTGAAAACAAAGTGGACCATATCTTGGAATTTATCAGTTGTATAATTAATTTTTTTACCATCTTCCAGTAGATCATAAAGGAACAACAAATAAGTGGTATCTAGCTGATAGAGCAGTTAATTAAATACATCACGTCTCTAAACAGAAGAAAATATTTTTAAACACGTAAATGTATTTTCAGGGTTACGTTTTTATTTGTTCTTTTTTGTATCACCTACAAATCTATAGAGTGCCTATAGTCAAGCTGTTTTAATATTACGTTACACCCAAAATGAGTGAGTAACAGCCGAGAACAATGGTATGGTCTCTGCACAGAACATTTTGTAATCATTAGTGAAAAGTCGTCACCAGGAAATACTGTCAACTTGAGGATTGTGCAGATGTGCATGCTTTGTTGATGCTATCATAAAATTTCTTGAGCGGTGGTGTTTGATGAAGGTAAAATTGTGTGTTCCTCAAAATGAAGACAGGATAATTTAGTGAAAACAGAGAAGATATAATGATAACTAAAATACAAAAATTTCAGTTGTAAAGTTAGGAGAGAAATTAATTTATGTTATAGGGTTATTTCCTATTAAAGATAATTTTACAGCCACCTGGCAGAAACAACGATAAACTTTTTTGCACTAACAACAAGCTAACAAATCCTTGGCCATATAACTGGAGTTATAGTGTGAAATAGATGAACTGGAACCTAGCACTCATGCACTAAGTAGCAAATATATGACATAGAAATTGAACATTTCTGAGGAACAATAGATGGGCTGGAAGAACTGTAAGTAATATCGTCTGATGTTAACCATATAAACTAGTACAACAAGAACTTTCATTTCTATACATAAACTAAAACCAAAACTTTGATAAGCTACTTCAAAGAAGATACAAAGTTGCCTTTAATACTCTTATATCAATTCTAACTTTGAAATAGGTTTTTGGTGCTGAAATAGTAAAATTTACTAGATATTTTTACTAGTTTTACCTGAAACAGATCTTAGATTATTCATGAATAGAGGATGTAAAATATGATTTTATATCTATATCTATCTATATATTTATATATGTATGTGTGTTTTGCAATTAATAGATATATATCATACAATGTGTATGTTTCAGATCTTTGTTTTATTCCTTGTGAGCAAACGAGCCCTAGATTGTAGTTGTTATTAACATTTCTCATTAACAAGCAATTTTAACTGGTTTTCTTTACAAAAGTTAATTTACTTGTCTATTGTGATTTTTCAGAAATTTATACTAGGTATAGTGTATCTGTTTGGTAGCTTTTAGTTTTATTTATTAATAGTTATTAAAACAAAATCTATTGTTTGTTAAAAAGAAACTCAAAAAAAAATGGTTTAAAATGTCTTGTTTGGATGATATAAGCATATCACTTACGAAGAAATTATAAAACATCATAAATTCTTAATAATTAAAAAGTCACAATTTTGTTTGTTTATAATATATAAACAGAAACATTGGCTTACAAATTTTAATCACTTGATACAAGCTCCCCAGTGGTACAGCGGTATGTCTGCGGACTTACAACGCTAGAACCCGGGTTTCTCGCACTGATAGCCTATTGTGTAGCTTTGTGCTTAATTACAAACAAACAAACTTGATACAAATCCCTAGCTTAGTCTTTCATGAATTTCCTCTGATAGTTTGAGATTTAACTTCTTAAACCTGAACGGATGGTGCCAGCGTCTGGCCAAAAATCCCAATTTACTCATCGGACGGTTACAGTGTCCAATAACATTTATGTCTCTTTGGCTGCAAACTAATCCAAACCATCTTATTGTCTACCTTTTATAAACAGACTGAAAATTTTATAAGTTAGGGTGATAATTATTAGGATAATTCTGGCAGAATGTGCAAACAATCCTGGGTTTAAAGAGTTAAGACCACTGATGAATTACACAGAGTGTGCAATAAAAATATATCAACTGTGTAGTTGAATATTTAAAGTTTTAATGTCAGAATTTTGAATTTGAAGTCTGAGAAAACTTCAAATTCTTTTGAAGCACTGTATGAACTAAATAGTTTAATCAAATTATATTTTTACATGATATTGATGCATTTTAAGTCAAATTATCCTGTTAAACAATTTCATTGTTTTAAAAAAAAAAACTATCATTATAGAGAATAGAAGGAAGTCTTTTAATTACAAACAGCTTCAAGATGATAAAATTAGATTTATTTCAAAGAGTACATACAATGTATTCTTATAAATAAATCAAATTTTTACCCACTTAAAGCTGTAGAGCTTTTAATTAAATTTATTTATGGAAGTGAAATTATTTTCTAAAAGTATAAAACCAAATTGTGTGCATTTGTTTATTGTATGATCCTTTATAATTTTGTTGATTTCCTAAATAAGCACATCAAAATGTTCATCAAGGAATTTATCATAAAAACTGAGAAAATGTTAATATTTTAACAGTTTATCTGTTAAGTTTGTTTTAGTGAGGAGTTGATAACCTGTTGTTATCTTTTTTAAAACCTGTAGCTCAAACACTTATAAACAGAGCACGGTGTTCAATTTTCCACAGTTTTCTTCCCTACAAAACCACAATGAACTACATTAACAGTGATGTTTACTCTACCAAGCCACTTATTTGCATCGCTAGAGATTATGATAATTGAATTCACTCTTTCTGTTTTTCATATCTAGGAAGCGTAACAAACCAAGCCAACTGTATTTTGAAAGCAATAGATCATGACGCACCAAATTAATCTATAAAGGGCACAGCTTAAATCAGTATAAGTACATAGCTATGAAAAATTAATTACAAATTATGATTAAAAAAATTAATGAAATGTAAAATATTTGCAGCTTCTTTCTGTCTTTGTCATGATAGTCCTGTCATTCTAATACCTACTATTCTGTGCATCAAGAGAGGTTTAGGGTCTTTGTCATGATAGTCCTGTCATTCTAATACCTACCATTCGTGCATCAAGAGAGGTTTAGGGTCTTTGTCATTATATCCTGTCATTCTAGTAACGAATGGTAGGTATTAGAATGACAGGACTATCATTGTGCATCAAGTGAGGTTTAGGGTCTTTGTCATGATAGTCCTGTCATTCTAATAACTACTATTCTGTGCATCAAGAGAGGTTTAGGGTCTTTGGCATGATAGTCCTGTCATTCTAATAATTACCATTCTGTGCATCAAGAGAGGTTTAGGGTCTTTGTCATGATAGTCCTGTCATTCTAATACCTACCATTCTGTGCATCAAGAGAGGTTTAGGGTCTTTGGCATGATAGTCCTGTCATTCTAATACCTACCATTCTGTGCATCAAGAGAGGTTTAGGGTCTATGTCATGATAGTCCTGTCATTCTAATACCTACCTTTCTGTGCATCAAGAGAGGTTTAGGGAAAAATTGGCAAGATCAAGATATTTCCATTGATTGTGGATTGCAAAACTATTACCAATTGTAGAAATGTGAGAATTTGAGGAATATATAACTTGATGGCTTGTTTCTGTGAAGCTTCACTTGAATGTATCATATACGATACTTCAAATGAGGAGAAATATGGGAGGATTTATGATACATGCACCATTTCCCGTAGTTCTTTCCATGGGGTGGTGGTGGATGCATTCCCCTACTTCATGAATAATGTTTAATATAATCCCCCCAAACTAATATTTCAGTAACTAAACCTTCAGTTATTAGAAATATTTCTTCTTTCTTTGTTTCAGTGGTGTGTTCTATTGTTGATAATTAACCCTCCCTCCCACAGATTTCACAAGGGAATTTTACATTCTATATTATATCCTGTTCAACAAGGCCTAACATTTTTTTCATTCACCCATTTGGTATAGAAAAAATGAAAGCTAGTATCGTGTTCCCTAGTTTGTTTTTCTATTTTGAGCAATATTTTCTTCTTAGTAGCTTAATGATTTCAAGTTAACTTTCAAATTTTACTCATTTCACCAATATGGTGATAATTTATAGGTAATAAGTACAAAAGTACTTATTCCTATACAATAAGCACCCGGCTTTTAAATTTCCTCATGCATGTTGCCCCTAAATCTTCCACAAGTTGTTAATTACTTCTCCAGTATTTTAATAAAACTTATGAAAATTTCTCTTCAATTAAAAACCCTTTTTAAACACTTCTTCTTAGAACCAGTAAAAAATAACCAAATTATTGGAGATTATCTTTAGGTTGTTAAATTTATGGCATAATGCTAGATTACTCATTTTCTCTAGATGCATTGGATTTTCTGGCTTTGTGAGATTTTTTTTGGTAACTGACATTCTTCAGTTTTTGACTGTTTTGATGAGGCATAATAAAAACACAATGACTAATACGTCACCACAATTTGCATTTATCTCTTCTCAATTCTTCAACTTGGTGGAAGAAGGGCAGCTCAATCTATAAGTCGGATACACTTTTCACTATAACTATTATATATGGTGAATTAAAGCCGTTTATTTCCATGTATGTAGAAATTTTATTATTCCAAGACCCACCAATATATCTTTAGTTAGCAGCTTTAATATGGCAAAAATATTTTGATCTCCATTGCTACTAATGATGATACAAGAAATTCCTTCTGTTTCCATGGCTACTTTCCATGATACCACATATTCTTCCCGTTTCCATAGCTACTAATTGCTATACAACAATATCCTTGAAGTTTCATAGCCACTAAACATTATACAATAAATTCCATTTATTTTCTTAACTACTTATCACATGTAACAAATCTGTTCAGTTTCTATGGGTTACATGTAGCTTTGTAGGATTAACCAATGTAATTCTTACATGACTGTGTTTGAGATTTCTTTCACAAAGTAATTCCTCCTCAATGTAATTTTTGTTAAATCTGTTGTAAGTGCCTTGAACTTATGACAACCTGTAAGTTAAATATTTATCCAAATAATTTTGTTGCATTTTGAGGAGACAAATGTTATATATATGTGAAGTATCAGATTACCTTGTTTTTAAGCATCTCAGTTTTTATGTGAAAATAGTATTTTGTATGAAAAAACATTAATAAATGTTAATTCGGTCAAAATTGGGTAGAGAGTGGGAACTGTTAGCTATGGACATATGTTTTCCAGTTTACCACAGAAATGTTAATCTACACCAGGTAAATATGTCCAAACTTCCATAGTTCAGTCGATAAACATACATTTTTAAATTTAAAAGTGTGGTATCTGACTTACAAATGGCAACGTTTTACAAAAATGTAATCAAGAAAGTATAATTTTGTCAAAAATCATGTGGGAAGTAGGGTGTCTGTTTGTTTTTAATGACATGAACTTTTCTACTTGTTATTGCAATTCAAGAATTATTGTAAAATAGAGGGATAATTATTTGGAAGAGTGATATATCAGTGAGATATCCTGTTTGTTTTTTAATCAAATAACAGTACCAGACTATTATAAAATTATTACACGTGTAGTTTTTACTTTTGCTTTAATAGTGACATGTCGTAATACTGAAATTATCACTGTTAATGTGTTGAACAAGGTTCTTGTACCGTTGTTGACAAGTTTTAGCACTACTGTGTTACTCCGTTTTTTCATTCTTGATAACAACAGGCGTATTTGTGTGGTAAAAGATTCTTTTAAGCCTAATTCATTGTCTTAGTAAAACGAAGTTTACTCGTTGTTATTCATTGTCAGTATATCACAAAGTTTTTGATGGAAATGTTCGTGTATATCATAAAATCCGTAAATTACAATAAGAATTTGTCGTCTTAACATCATAAAAGGATAACGATAAGAAAAATAGATTTTGAAAGCAAATTTGAAAACACCATAAGTTTCAGATACAGCGGTTTTATAAGTTTTTGGAAATGTATGAGTTTATTGGAACATTAAAACGAAGCAAATGGAGTGAGACTCGATCATTGATTAGATGTACAGAAACTGCATGGTTGTGTGACTTGCTATATTTTTTGAATTAAAGTTAGCTACATTTAATAACTCTTGTGTATGTTGTATGTTTTCTTAAAGAAACGTTTTATAAACTTTCTCTTTTTTTTATTTATTTCTAAACCCCAGTCACACTTGTATATCCACAGTGGCTCAACGTTAAGCCTGAAGGCTTATAGCAAAAACTGGGTTAGCTCTTATGCATAATAATAATAAGATATTAAAGTTTCACAATAACTACACCAAATAAATAATTTTTTCAGGTTAGAATTCCGATTTAAGTTAAAGTATGTTTCAGTACCTGTAAGTATTTTGCTTGATTTGCAATATGAAAACGTATATATATATATATATATATATATATATATCAGTGGCGCTAGTAGCAAATAAGTAACCATACACAAGGAGAACTTGGATAGTACTTCCCAGCAGGGGAAGGGGTGGACGCTCCGCGATTTCAGAGAAAACTTTCCCAACCTCTTGTGATTTTTAATAATGGTTGGAGACGGCCTAAATGGGTAATGAAAAAAACAAATTTAATACAAGTTTAACATAGCAGCAAATGTACAACGTTTTGTCATCATCAGGTGTTTTTGTTATCTCCTTAATTTCGACTTGGAAATATTTCCTGGAAGGGGGGGGGATCATACACGCATGCGTATTGTGTATAAATAAGAGTAGTTTCTTTGTAGTATGAAAGAAATACAAAAACATAAAACTATGTATTTTTGCAGTGGTAGTGGTAATATTCAAAGCAACAATATATTTAACTACGATCGTAAAATAGGATGGACATGATGGAACACTATGCTTTAAAACTACAATTAGGATGAAATGTTTCTGTAATTATTATTATTATTACAGAACTTATAATGGTTGGAGACGGCTTGAATGGGTAATGAAGAAAAACTTTAATATAAGTTTAACATAACAGCAAATGTACAACGTTTCGACAAGTTTTGGCATCATCTCCAACCATTACTAGTCTCAAAGTGGGTTCCTCGTCATCGAATTCGAAATTACAGAACTTATACCTGTGGCTGGTGACAGTAATTTAACTCATAAATAAAACAAGTAAGGGATAAAATGTAGGGTGGACATAAAGTAGATATGAGTGTTTGAAGCAATCTTTAAAGCAAATCCTGTAGAATACAAGTGAAATAGTTTTGGAACACAAGAGTATATTTCCTTGACCTTTGTATAATGCCGGAGGACAGAAATGATTAGAGAAGGGCTACCCGAGTGGCTGACTCCAAAACTAGATGGGACTAAGATCGAACGAAGAAGTATATTCCTTTGGTTTCTTAAACTGACGCTAGATGGCGCAGTTATAAATATTCTTTGTTGCCAGCATGATTTTTCGATTACTGCATCCATCCCAACAATAGTACTGAATATTCCCTCGGAATCCTTAGGGCGTTTTTTAAAATGATATTCTTCAATTGAGAAATATTTGTTGGCAATAAAAACCGCATCTTCAATAAGCATTATATCCAGTAGTTAGGAGGGATAAGATCAGGCATGATGATAAAACACATCTGACAACCCAGTTCTCAGAAGAAACTGCATGTGGAAAATGTGTTTATTGCATGATGGATATGAAGCAGAAACCAATTATACATCCTAGATACATTTACGACATTTAAATTGTGTTATAACGAGTGTTCATGATAACTTTGTCCATTTACTGTTCATGAATCCAATTTCTGAGGAGTCCATTCCTCAAAAAAAAAAAAAGTAGCTTGAGGATAACACGATAACCTTTAGGGAATTCAGATGTTGTTTTGGCCTATGGATTTGCACTCGCCCTTACAATACAACAATGGGTACGAACATAATCACGAGGAGTGAAATACTTATCATCTGTCCACAAAAGCCAACAGACGCGGCATGTGCAATCAATTTTAATGTAAACGTTTTACAGCGAGCACCACTTCAGAGGAGGACAACCATGCTGGACCCGAAAAACGTTGTTTAGTTAAACAACTACTCATCAGACAGAATTTTTTCTATTCTGAAACGTTATTCATTGGATCGTGTTAAAGATAAATTTTTCAGTAGAAAGTTACATATCCGGTAATGGAACGTTACTCTCTAGTCCAGTGATCCCCAGCTTTTTCATTTCGCAACTACACTAATGTATAAATGACACTAAAAGGGCACGAGCTCGTTGACAAATAGGGCACTTTTCAAGCATCTTATGACAAGTGTTTTTTTGAGGGAGTTGTGTGGGAATGTTAGAGAAGATTATGGGAGTTGTGGGTTGTTTCTGGTATGAATAGGGTAAAAACAATAGAAGCAAATAGATTCTCTTTCATTTCTTAAATTGGTATTTTAAACATCTCAAACTAAACAGTGAATTATTGCGTATTAATATCTAATGGCATATTAAAAGTATTTTTTTGCTATTATAAAGACTTGCAAGTCCCTGTGTGCCATTTATTTTATCGCCGAAATCCCCCTCCCCCCTCAATATCTCGCAGCAAGCAAAGTGTGGAAGCAGATGTATCGTTTCATAGTTATTGAACATTCTTATGACGGAGAAAAAAAATGGCACTTTTTGGGTGTAAGAACAAGAAGGGATAGGCTTGAGCCCATCCACCCGCTGTGCACGTCACTATCTCAGTTAAGGCTTTGTAACAGAGCGTACTCCTAACATAATTATATTGTTTAAAAAACTACTTAATACTGATATATATTAATGAAAAGAAGTAATTCAAGAGTTAGGCAGAAATACTGAACAATGTGTACTGGCTTAATAACCCAATGTGTACTGGCTTAATAACCGAAACTGCCCTTAATTTTGAGGCGTGTAGTTTCGTTTCTTTTTCAATGTTTTTCGAATATTTTCACGTACCGCTAGGGGGTACGCATATCACAGTTTGACATCCACAGTTATAATCGAATTTTATAGCAAAACATTACAGTTCAAATCTCGATGTGACATCTCAGTCACCTGGTTAAAGAGATCTTATAATTTTTTAAACTCTTAACTATATTTCTACTGCGTGTTTAAGTTTACTAATCGGATGACGAAAACTGGGCTAAATAACAGAATAATTTATGGTTATAGATGTACGTTCCTGTATCAGAAACTATTGGTTTTATTGGACACCATTTTTTATAAACACCTGTTGTAATTCAAATAATCTGTTTATGTTCACTTGTTTTAGAAATTTCCCTCGTTTTGAATCGAATAAATATCCTTGCAATTAATTTTTCATCGCAAACTTGTTATCATCTCCCAAAACATTATATATTTTTTACTCTAATTTTTTAGCAACCTTACTAATAATGATAGATAATTTTTTATCAGATCAAAAACATAAATAAATATGTATTTTAAACAATTAATTACAGAAACGTGTTTGCCTTTTTTTCCATAATATTCCGACTTTAGTGTTGTTATGTTTGAAAACCATAAAAGGGAATCGTAAATATATTTTATTCACTGTGTTTTTCTAATATAATTAATTTTGGAATTGTACTAAAATTTTAGAACAAATGACATGAGTGATTCAATTCTATAAGAACACTTTCGCCCCTCAATGGCACAGCGCTATGTCTGCGGACTTGTTTGTTTGTTTTTGAATTTCGCGCAAAGCTACACGAGGGCTATCTGCGCTAGCCGTCCCTAATTTAGAAGTGTAAGACTAGAGGGAAGGCAACTAGTCATCATCACCCACCCACAGTCTTGGGGTACTCTTTTACCAACGAATAGTGGGATTGATCGTCTCATTATAACGCCCCCACGGCTGAAATGGCGAGCATGTTTGGTGGGAATGAAGTTAATGATATTTGCCAAGGGAATTGTCTTACATCAACATAACAGTATATTTTATATTATTTAATGTTTGACATCCAATATTATGCTCTTCTGTTTGTACTCTCCTTTATTCAATTCCTCGACCTATTTCGTAACTTCAAAAGTCACTCTTTAGGATATAAGTTTACAGAGAATCTATAACAAAACATCCAAATACCGTTTTTCAACTAAATATATATAAATTAAATTAAATACACATGTTCTATCAAATGTACAAACATACAATACGCTCCTTGTATAATTAAGTATATCAGAAAATGTTCAAAAATAACTAAATAAAACTAGTTAAAGTTTATCCAATGTACTCTCATTTTTTAATCATAATCTTATTCTACTTTTACTTGTTATTATACAAATGCAAGTTACTCCAAAATATTTCATGATATCTCTTATTTACATTATTATTATTAGAGCGCTCGACTCACAATCTGTGGATCGCGGGTTCGAATCCTTGTCATACCAAATATGCTCTCCCTTTGGAATCGAACCCGGGCCACCCGCGTAGCAGGCGAGCATTCTACCACTAACCACCGATACTCTTGTAATAAGACAGTGGTCGTGTAAAGATAGTTGGATTTACGAAACTGTAGGAACTGTTACTAAGAAATACACAAAGGATTGTTTGTTTGTTATGGATTTCGCGCAAAGCTACACGAGGGCTATCTACACTAGCTGTCCCTAATTTAGCAGTGTAAGACTAAAGGGAAGGCAGCTAGTCATCACCACCCACCGTCAATTCTTGGGCTACTCTTTTACCAACGAATAGTGGGATTGATAATCACATTATGACGCCCCCACGGACTTGGCCGAGGCATATTTTGCTCTCCAGTGGCACAGCAGTATGTCTACGGAATTACAACGCTGGAAATCGTGTTTCGATACACATGGTGGGCAGAACACAGATAGCTCATTGTGTTTTGAACGTTCGTAAGTGTCAACGATGGTTCAGTAAGTTTCGTTCAGGTGACTTTAGCCTTAAAAACTGTGATGGCAGGGGCCGACATGTTGGAATTGATATTGATGCTCTGAAGACGCTTGTTGAGTATCAACACACTCGTAAAATGGCCCTGAAATTCCACGTCTCTCATGAAACAATACGCAAATATCTAAGAAATATGGGAAACTCCACAAAGAAGGTTTTTGGGTGCCTCACGAACTCTCATATGATAATCATTTCCAACATGTGAACGTTGCCTCGTCTCTTCTGGCGCGTAATGCGCGTGAACAATTTTTGGACATAATTCTCACCGGTGATGAAAAATGGATTCTATATGCGAATATTAAACACCGAAAACAATGGATCAGTCCTAGACAAAAACCACTTCCGACTTTAAATCCTGGACTCCATCCGCAGAAAGTGATGCTTTGCATTTCGTGGGAGATCAAAGGAGTAATTGATATCGAACTCTTCAATCCACAGCGAAATGTCAATGCAGAGATCTATAGTCAGCAACTGAAACGTTTAAATCAAGCTCTTCATCAGAAACGCCCTTCACTCGTCAATCGGAAAGTTGTTCTGCTTTTCCACGACAATGCACGTCCACATGTGGCACGTTTGACGTAACACAAGATTATGGAGCCCAGTTCTCCCCCACCCAACATATTCTCCAGATGTGGCCCCATCAGATTACCATCTTTTTCGTTCGCTGCAACACCATCTTAATGGGAAAACGTATGCAAATGTGGAAGGTGTTAAAGAGGACATCGACATGTTTTTTGCTTCAAAGCCAAGTGATTTATTTAATCAGGGCATTAACAACCTGACTGTAAGATGACGATAAGAATGGAGACTTTCATTTAATAAATGTTTTGATATATAAGTTGTTCAGGTTTTTTCATCTAAGAAAAAGAAACATTAATTTCTTGACGACCTAATACAAACAAACTTTAATCACAATCCGACAAGGAAATGAAAAAATGGCGTTGTATAATTTTTTTTTTGCCTCCAGTAAGTCTGCGGACTTACAACACCAGAACCCGGGTTTCGATACCCATGGTGGGCAGAACACAAATAGCCTATTGTGTAACTTTGTGTTTAACTTCAAACAAACAAACAAACCCTCTTACCTCTATCCATTTAAAGTGGCTCCAAAATATCACTAACACCGAGATCCTCAAGCTGATAAATTAATGTATGATCCTAACTATCGGTAAGAACAGTACCATTGTAACATTGTTTTTCATTGGTGGGCTCTTTTTAATTATCTGGTAAAAATAATTCAATGTCAGGCATAAACACTTTGGTAACTTGTACGTTTACAAATAATGCTAACTACATTACACTAATGTAAATAATAAATTTACTTGTACTTCACGAAATAATATGTATATATAAAACAATGCGCTTTTCTGGTACTAGATTATTTTGTCAGTCCAATTGAGTTATTCTTATTATATTTTGATTAAAAAACATATTTATCCAAGACATAACTATGCTAGTAGATGTCGCTGCGAAAAAACATAGAAAAGTAAACTTTGTTCAGAAAATTGTTCTAACATTAACAGTGAGTTTGGTGTAATTTTATGTGAAGCAACACCTTACTCGTTTTACTAATATTGGATATTTAGAGTAGGACGTAAGAAGAATCAGGTTTGGGCCCTGGTGAGTGAAAGACAAGAATTTCGCCATGAATATATAATATATATATATACACACATATAATAACAGTTCTTCTAGTTCTAGAGTCTGAATTTTGGGCTACAACTACAAATAATTGTATGCTGCACATCCAGCATACCAGACACTATGTCTACACCACAACCAACAAGGATTTGAATTTACAACCGAGACATGATCATGGTGCAATAACTGTTGTAACGTCACCTATTCATTGACTAAATAACCAATTGGATAGATCTTTGACACTGCCCAGTTAAGACGATCACAAGCACGACTGGTTTCCGTCATTTATTAAAAACTTAGATTACAACTAGAAGTAACCTAATTCGTTTTCATCAGAAACGTTCATGAATACCATATACAAAACGTCATAACCTCCATAGTCCATAAGCCTATACAATGATTAATAGTAGTTATAGATATTCACTACTCACTCTGTAGTAAAATACTGCAGGTTCTACCTGCCCTTCTGTATCAAACTGTATAGCCCTGGAAGCTAATTCAACAGCAGCCTGTTCTAGGTGTCCTGTGTCATCTGTCATTATTAACGTCAAGCTTTGTAGTAAAAAAGTTGATAATGTCAACACATATTAGCAAATAATTATGTTACATCCTCATGTTGGAAAACACCATCAAAAACTGTACAAGGTTTTCCAAAAATTTCTGAAAGAAAGGAAAAATCAACATACATAAAAAACAAGTAAATTGTTCCTTTTTTATTTTTTACTGACTCTCAAAGATTAAACTAGGAAGTCGTACTCTGTTCATCATCCTACACCTCTCTGTATTCATAAGAACATTTTAAACCCAGCTTTATAATGTAAAGTGTACAATTATAAGGATTGCAAATAAGTCTTTGTGTTATACTACATTGTAAGAAAACTGGAAATGGAAATGGTGATTTTCTTTCCCCATGAACACAAGTGTGGAACATTAATTTATAATTCCATGGTTTTCTTACTTCAGTCTTTATACACACTGTCACTGCCATTGCCAAACAATGTAAATGTAAGACATTGGGCGTGAACATTGTGTAGCCTAAAAGTAAAACTCAGGTGCTATGTTTACAAACACATATATTTTTACTTTTTTTATATTTTTTATGTAAAATTTCGTGTGAACGATTTTTTTTCAGGATATATCCTCTGAATGGATGGATGGACAGGGGTGTTTATTGACTGAAGTGCCATTTGGCATTCAAGTGTCAAGGGTGTATTTTTAAGGGTACCTGACTTTTTCACACCAAAAGTTATTAATTTAGAGATAAAACTATGTTTCATGGAAAGAAAACTCCTGTTGTTGTGATATTAATAGATGCGCATCTTATATAAGTAGCACACACCAAAGATTGTTCGTGTAGACAGATTACTAAATGACCTCAAAGAACAGTTTAAAATATACTATTAGGGAAAGGGGGAGATAATAAATGTTTGTCATTTTATTAGAATGATTGTAAACACAGTTTTAGCTATTGAGTGTAAAAAATAAATACAGAAAACAAACAAGAAACCATCTTTCCAGAAGTAGGGGGGTGACATTTGTCTCTGAAGGTTGTGCCAGTAGGTTGGTTGATACATTTTCCTGTCCCTTATCTGAGCTTATTGGTTTGGTGCCGAGAGAAGAGACTAAGTATGGTAAATAGGTGTATATGTGAAAAAAATTCAACTATTTTTTACTTTCTGGACCTTAGATTGATTTTGAACTTTTAAAGCTTTTGATACAAGTTAAAGAAAAATCAAACTATTGTTTAGAATGTTTAATCTTTTGTAAAATTGTTATATTCAAAAACAGAAAAGTTTAGATGGTTAAAATTTTTCCTGTTTCCCAGTAGAGAACCAATATGCACCGTAATGTTAAAATAGCTCAGTCAGAAATCGAGATGATATGGTTCCTAATTAAATATAAATAACTAGAAAAAAAACCTTCAGAAAAAATCATTACATGAACAAGTAACATGCAAGAAAATTCAGTCATCACTGTTTTTTTATTTATAAATTGACTTATATTGGAAAACAATTTGATTAGTTTGGAACTTGTTCGAATTGTAGTCGTATTAGTTATTTTGAGAGTTTGGGGACAAGAACTAAAAGCTGGCAAGATGAAGTTAAAGATGTGTTTGTGGACTGAAGTGAACTGTTTTTTTTTAACATCATAAATTGAAAGTCATAATTACAGAGCTGTTATCTTTTGTCATAAAAATCCAGAACTTTTAGTCACAACATATAATTGTCACTTGTGTTCTCTGTTCTTTTGAAAAGCTCATTGGAATTAATTTTATTTTAAGTATATTTTAAATATTATTTTGAGATATTTAAGAAATTTTTTTTCTGTTTTATATGATATATAAATATGTACATATATGAGTCTTGGATAGAGCTTCTAAACTGGGTTAACGGTTCACCCAGGGGTGAATGAGATCGGAATCAGGGTGAATGAGTATTATCAATTATACAACAAATTCAAGAACAAAAAAGTCATTAGTTATTATTATTTATTCTAATTGTAGTTTGATGTATATTTAAGTCATAATAAAGATTTCTAATTTAGTACTTTTCTGTCGTTTTTTTCAAACTGGGGGGGAGTGAGTTGTGAAAACTTCTAGGGGGAATGATATTGGAACAGGTTGAGATGCACTGGTCTAGGAGGATATATATATATTTTATATCTTAAATATGTATATGTATGTATGTATATGTGTGTGTGTATGTATTTATCTAGGAGGCCGCTGAAATCCTGCACTCAGCTTTTCTGAATGGCTCTCAACTGATGAACATTAAGGAGAAAGCTCAGGAATACTTGGGTCGAGCCGAAGCCCTTATAAAGCAAAGTGGGAAAGCTATTTTATTTACTTTAAAATATTGATGTTAAAGAAACACACTGCTACCTCATCATTATTTTGACTTTGAATAAATTCTGAAATTAAGTAATATTTCACAATATAAGTGTCAAACAGCCATATTATGATGTTAATAAATTTATTGTTTACTTCGTTGTATCTCTATGTAAGTCTTCAATCTGAAATGAATACATAAATGCAATACATGAACATTTTGTTAAATATATTGAAGCTATGAGATAAATATTTGTTTAATCTAAAGTAGTTTGTTGCCACAGACTTTTAGAATGTATTCAAACACTTCAGTGTATTTAATTTGAAAAGAGAAGTTAGGCAAGCATATTGTGGTAAAAAGACTTATGTTGGGTTCTAATGAGTCGTTTATGTGAATGTTGACTGCCTAACCTCTGTGTATTAAGATTTTATTAGTATAAAAGTTTTCAGAGGTTAATGCCACTTGGAAGAACAATTTAATTAGTTATTTATTGCTTCAATCATATAATACACAACTTTGATGCGAAATGATTTTACAAGAAAAATTTAATGGTGTTTTGTTGTAAACAAATATTATTGGAATCAGTGGGCCATTATTCCTAATTTTGTTGTGAGTAATAGGTTATATCAATTATTTTCTTATGTTATTTGTATATCCAGAGGATGCTGTCCAACCGGCACAAGAACAGAAAAATGTCCATCAGCAAGAGTTGGAACGTGCCCAGTTCCTGCTACATCAAGCCTTCGATGAAGACAGTGATGGCAACAAGGAAGAAGCTGTAGAACTCTACTCACAAGCAGTGGAGCTGTGCTTAAAAGCTGTATGTATCTCAGAAAACTTTAGCAAATTTTATTAACAAAAATACTTACACTTTATGATTGGTGGGTAATGTTAGCCTAAAGGGAAAAGAGAAAGATATTTCCTATCTTCACTATATATATATTTTTTAACCCATTGACTGCTGACTTGCTGTATAGGATATGGTCCACCTCTGGCAGTTGAGTGCAATTGTGCTGTATAAAGTGCACGGCTCATGTTTAAAGCAGCTACATTCGAAGGGTTAAATTCTGTAACATTGCATGATTCCATTAGTTTACTTAGTTAGTCAGTTCTTTTCTTATTTTTGACCTCTCTTTGAGTAAGTGTCCTTGACAGGAATCAAATGGAGAGTTAAAGAGCATTAACAAGTTAAGTTAACTGTTAATGTTCGTAATGGTTTTGAAAGTTGTATACATGTAAATATTGAAATGCTGACAGTAACTGTTGCTTTCTTTCTGTCTGAGTGCAGCCTAATGGTTAGCATACCAAACTGTTAATCTGAAGGTCTGACATATAATCTTGCTCTGCTCTTTGGGGCCGTTTATGCATTATAAGAGTGACATCAAGTCCCACTGTTTAACACTGGTAAAGGTGTTCTCAGATAAAACTAGTACAGACACTCTGACAACACTAGTAGAAGTGTTCTCAGATAACACTAGTACAGACACTCTGACAACACTAGTAGAAGTGTTCTCAGATAACACTAGTACAGACGTTCTCTGACAACACTAGTACAGACGTTCTCTGACAACTAGTAGAAGTGTTCTCAGATAACCCTAGTAAAAATGTTCTCAAACAACACTAGTAAAAGTGTTCTCCGACAACACTAGTAAAAGTGTTCTCAGACAGCACTAGTAAAAGTGTTCTCCAACAACACTAGTAAAAGTGTTCTCCGACAGCACTAGTAAAAGTGTTCTCGACAGCACTAGTAAAAGTGTTCTCCAACAACACTAGTAAAAGTGTTCTCAGACAGCACTAGTAAAAGTGTTCT
>NW_013672817.1:30162-33815 GCF_000517525.1 Limulus polyphemus
TCCGACAGCACTAGTAAAAGTGTTCTCACGACAGCACTAGTAAAAGTGTTCTCCAACAACACTAGTAAAAGTGTTCTCAGACAGCACTAGTAAGAGTGTTCTCAGATAACACCAGTAAAGGTGTGGAGAAACTTGTGGTCTACCAATAACAACCAAGATAAGAAAGACATAAATATCAGTATGAAACTATTATATTAGAGACGATAGAAATACTGAAACATATCCCAGGATGTTACAAATAAGACTTAACCAGATTTTTTCAAAATGATGAAAGTTATCAAGAAGATCAGTTTCTTAATGATGATGAATGATGACATTGTATTTTTTTATCAATAAGAACTCAAGGTTATCTATAAGTTTCTTAATGATGACATTGTATTTTTTATCAATAAGAACTCAAGGTTATCTATCAGTTTCTTAATGATGACATTGTATTTTTTTATCAATAAGAACTCAAGGTTATCTATCAGTTTCTTAACGATGACGAGTGATGTGATTTATTTTTATCAGTAAGACTTAACCAAAATGATGAAAGCTACCAGGGTTATCAGTTTCTTAATGATTACGAGTGATGACATTGTATCTTTTCATCAGTGAAAACTTATTCAATCTAGAGAATGAACTAAGGTATTTAATACCCTAGAGACAAACTTTAAGTGGTTGAAAATGGATCAGTTTGTGATTTCTTTCTTAATTAAACAGTATCGAGTAAGTAACATACTCAATTTTTTTGGTGGTTAATTTTTCTTTGAGAAAGCTGTAGAGAATGTAGTGTTTTAGTTTGTTTATTCTTGAAATCCAGGTAAGTGCTTAGTGACGTTTCTGAATAATTCTTTTAATCTTGGTTTGTAAGTTACTCTAGATTTTTCTTTAGTGTTTAGGACTTTAAAACATAAAGATAAATGAAGTACTGATAAATGAAGTATTAATGAATTTTTTTTGGTAGCCATAATATCTGATTTTGTAAATATCAGACCTTCCAACTTGAGTCTGAAGGCTTATAATGCTAAAAACAGGGTTTCAATACTCCTGGTGGACACAACACATATTGCCTATCGTCTAGCTTTGTGCTTAACAACAAACAAACAGTTTCCACGTTGATGCTCATATTGAAGAATAGGTAACACTGAATCGACACAAATGAGACATTACGACTACCTACAGCATAGCATTTATTAAACAGTTAATTTGTTGTAGATTTGAGCTACCTACATGTGATCCCCCCCTCCCACAAAAAACGTTAAATGGTAAAGTAAAGGGCTTATAATGCTAAAATTAGGATTTGGTACTGTAACAGACATGGTACAGATTGCCTGTTGCACATTTTTGTGTTAAACCAAAGGCAAGAAAACAACAACTAGATTCAGCTGTCACATTTAAACTTTTATAATTAACAACAACAAAAAGTTTTTTTGTACCAAATCAAGTTTTTGGCTTAGATTTTTTTTCTTCTATGATTTTATTATTTTTACCTTGGAATTCCTTGTATTAGCCAGTGATATTCACTTTTGTTTCTTTTAAAGAGAAAACAGACCCAGGATGCAGCACTACAGAAAAACCTGACGAAGCTTGCAGAACAGGCCTTAGAAAGGTGAGATTTTTATTTTAAAACAATCCCTAGAATGTGTAGGATAAGGTTTAGAAAGTAAGACTGTTATTGTGAAACATATCGTTGAAAAAAGTTTCGCTGTTATGTCTTCAAATGTTCCTAAATTTTGTTCAAGCAAAGTTGTAGTATTTTCTTGAATAGTCAGGTTTTGATTTTCTTAAGTAACACTTTGAAAAAGGAGTTTCGTTCGTATGGCTGTTGAACCGAGTTTTGGAGATTCCTGAAGTAAACTGTACGCTATTTTCTCACTCTAAACAGACTTCATAAGCTAGTTTTATTATATTATATGAAAAAGTTTTTAAAGAACCCATTGTATAATGGTTCAGGCTCCTTGTGGCCAAATTTGGTACTAAAATATTTGAAGACCTTCATAAATAAAATTTAAATTCATTCATTAACACACCAAAGTAGTAGTTTTTAATGATATAAGAAATATTGTTTTTGTTTCAGAGCAGAGGCTTTGAAAGGTGTAAAAGAGAAGAAAGGCGAGCCATCACTGTTGACTTCAACTAAGCCTGTTTCTCCTTTACCTTCTCGATCCCGTGTTGTTCCTCCTCTTGGGATAGGTAGTCTCAGTTTAAACACGTCATCATCGTCATCCGAAGGAAGCCAATCATCTCGTCAAACTGGACCACAAGTTTGTGGCCGAGATACGTACACTAAAGAAGAATTGGAGGTGCTGAGGTTTGTCACTGAAATACGATAAATATCAGATTCGAACATTTGATGGAAAATTTTGACCTTGATGAGTTAAAGAATTTTATTCAAGTAGTTATTTAGAGACTGTATACGTAGTAACTTTATTAAGTATGCAGTACGTATAAAACATAGAAAATACAACACAAATAAAGTATGAAATTTGTATAAAGGAAAAAGTTAGCATTTAAATAATATATAACAGTATTGTATAATGTTTATTTTCATTCAAATTTTAAACATTATCTTCGATATTATAGTTTCAATTTTTGCACAAATCTTCATTTTCAAATCAGACTAACATCAATTATCAACGGAAGGGAATACGTGCCCTTTATGTTGGTGGATCTGCGTGAACGATATGCTTATCCACTGCCTTTCTCCGACAAGGATGGAAAATTGACATTATCTCATAAACAGAAAAATAACTTCAATAAATGGGTTAGACCAGAAGACATCAGTGCCAACCCAAAACTTATTGAAATGATTGACTGTTTCAGCATAAAACAGGTGGGTTTGGAATATGTGTTAAATATGTATCAATGTATTAAAATGAAAGTTGATACGGTTTATTAACAGTGAGTATGATATTTATTTATTGAATAAAAAAAACCCTATAACCCGAGCACTTTTGAAAGGTGGACCTTTCTTTTTCAGGAGCAAATATTAGAGTTGATATTGTTTGTTAACATTAAGTATGATATTCAGGTATTAGAGTTGATATTGTTTGTAAACATTAAGTATGATATTCAGGTATTAGAGTTGATATTGTTTGTTAACATTAAGTATGATATTCAGGTATTAGAGTTGATATTGTTTGTAAACATTAAGTATGATATTCAGGTATTAGAGTTGATATTGTTTGTTAACATTAAGTATGATATTCAAGTATTAGAGTTGATATTGTTTGTTAACATTGAGTATGATATTCAGCTGTTAGAGTTGATATTGTTTGTTAATATTAAGTATGATATTCAGGTATTAGAGTTGATATTGTTTGTTAACATTAAGTATGATATTCAGGTATTAGAGTTGATATTGTTTGTTAACATTAAGTATGATATTCAGCTGTTAGAGTTGATATTGTTTGTTAACATTAAGTATGATATTCAGCTGTTAGAGTTGATATTGTTTGTTAACATTAAGTATGATATTCAGGTATTAGAGTTGATATTGTTTGTTAACATTAAGTATGATATTCAAGTATTAGAGTTGATATTGTTTGTTAACATTAAGTATGATATTCAAGTATTAGAGTTGATATTGTTTGTTAACATTAAGTATGATATTCAAGTATTAGAGTTGATATTGTTTGTTAACATTAAGTATGATATTCAAGTATTAGAGT
>NW_013672817.1:34650-39156 GCF_000517525.1 Limulus polyphemus
CAAGTATTAGAGTTGATATTGTTTGTTAACATTAAGTATGATATTCAAGTATTAGACTTGATATTGTTTAACATTCAGGTTTTTGTAAAAAATTCCTTCAAAAGTATAATTTTTTTTTGTATACTTGTACTGTGTTACTGTCAAACATCCTTCAGTTTTACATTTCATCATATACATCGTGACATTTCTAACAATTCAGTATTTTCTTTGTAGACTATTGTGTCTGATTGTTCTTTCGTGGCCTCACTGGCTATTAGTGCCTTGTATGAAAAGCGGTTTAAAAGACGAATAATAACAAGGTATCTGTATATTTTGCCATTTTTTTGAATTATCTTTGCAAAACTTAGGCCATTAAGCACCAAAGAATAGTACCTTGACTAAAATATTATTTTTAAAGAATTTACTCTTTATGATATTGTTCATTTGAAATAAATCCTTTCATACAAATTATTAGTTTACAAAACTCGGTGTTTTACAGATATAAAATAATGGTATACCTACTGTAGACTTATCTCGAGTTATTTGACACGAGAAGAGAACATAACTACATTTTTATTGCCGAGAATCAAACAAGCTGACTAGTTGAACAACAGAAGAAGTTTTGAGTACAGTGAAATTATTCTATTAAAAAAACAGATTATGAATAAGTTTAATTAACCTTCAGTCCACAACTTGTATTAAGTAATATCAGTAGTCTTAAAAAAATCGATGGTACTTAATATTTGCCTAGTTACATTAGAATGTAAAGCTGTAAAACTTGCCTAGTTACACTACAAAGTAAAGCTGTAAAACTTGCCTAGTTACACTACAAAGTAAAGCTGCAAAACTTGCCTAGTTACACTAGAATGTAAAGCTGTAAAACTTGCCTAGTTACACTAGAATGTAAAGCTGTAAAACTTGCCTAGTTACACTACAAAGTAAAGCTGTAAAACTTGCCTAGTTACACTACAAAGTAAAGCTGTAAAACTTGCCTAATTACACTACAAAGTAAAGCTGTAAAACTTGCCTAGTTACACTACAAAGTAAAGCTGTAAAACTTGCCTAGTTACACTACAAAGTAAAGCTGTAAAACTTTCCTAGTTACACTACAAAGTAAAGCTGTAAAACTTGTCTAGTTACACTACAATGTAAAGCTATAAAACTTGCCTAGTTACACTACAATGTAAAGCTGTAAAACTTGCCTAGTTACACTACAATGTAAAGCTGTAACACTTGCCTAGTTACACTACAATGCAAAGCTATAAAACTTGCCTAGTTACACTAGAATGTAAAGATGTAAAACTTGCCTAGTTACACTACAATGTAAAGCTGTAAAACTTGCCTAGTTACACTACAAAGTAAAGCTGTAAAACTTGCCTAGTTACACTACAAAGTAAAGCTGTAAAACTTTCCTAGTTACACTACAAAGTAAAGCTGTAAAACTTGCCTAGTTACACTACAAAGTAAAGATGTAAAACTTGCCTAGTTACATTACAATGTAAAGCTGTAAAACTTTCCTAGTTACACTAGAATGTAAAGCTGTAAAACTTGCCTAGTTACACTACAAAGTAAAGCTGTAAAACTTGCCTAATTACACTACAATGTAAAGCTATAAAACTTGCCTAATTACACTACAAAGTAAAGCTGTAAAACTTGCCTAGTTACACTACAAAGTAAAGCTGTAAAACTTGCCTAGTTACACTACAATGTAAAGATGTAAAACTTGCCTAGTTACACTAGAATGTAAAGCTGTAAAACTTGCCTAGTTACACGACAATGTAAAGCTGTAAAATTTCCTATATCATTTTGAAACACCTTGAGGCTAAGTAGGGCCTTTGTCTTGTAAGTTAGCAATGGTTTTAATTATTTTTATATCTTCAAAATGTAATAAATTAGCTTTATGAGTTTTCCACCATGTTTGTTTATTTTACTGAAGTACTTATTTTGGCAGTTAATTTTCTGTTTACAAAAACTCACAAAATTTATAACTCTAGGTCATTGTGAACACAAGTATTGTATTTTATCCTCAGGTAATCATTGTAAGATCTGTTTTGAACACATGTAAATGTATTAGTAAAAGGAAGGCATAGGTAAGTTTTCTTAAACACCAAAATGACATAAATACTAACTATTACTTTGTTGTTTCGTAACATTTCTTTCAACAAAATGGTCAAGCAAATGACATCACTAGGCCTACTGTAATATATCTAAGAACTGGCTTTCAGGTCAACGGTTATGTGGGCCACGTGTTACAGCGTAGTAAACAGCTATGTTATGTATTGGTTTTATTGTATTATAAATCATAAATTGACCAAAAAAAAATTAATTTATATTTTCAACAGGCCTATAATTATCACGCAATGTGTTTGAAGTGTCTGTGTTTTAGATATGGTGACATTTTTTCTATTGCAAGGTCAGATGTGGCATTATACCTGGAAATGAATTTTGAAAGGTTAATACTATTTATTTTATTATACTTACAAGAATGGCAAAGTGTAGCTTCATGATTATTTTACACTTCATTAGCATTTTAATGTTTCACATGTTTACTAGTTGCTAACAAATATAAACCTTTCCAGCATCATATACCCACAGAACAGACAAGGAGAACCAGTTTATAATCCGTGCGGGAAGTATATTGTTAAACTCCACATCAATGGTGTAAGAAGAAAAGTGAGTGTTTTAAAATGTTAAGTATGAAGGAATTTTGTTCAAAAGAGCTTTTCATCTTTCCTACTTATAAAAAAAATACAAGTTAAAATTTTAAGTTTGTTTGTTCTTCCTTCACGAATAGCAGTAGCTGCACTAGTCTAATACTTAAAAAAAAGCTACTGGTACTGCACTAAACCTTGTTATAAAGCTACTGGTACTGCACTAAACATTGTTATAAAGCTACTGGTACTGCACTAAACCTTGTTATAAAGCTACTGGTACTGCACTAAACCTTGTTATAAAGCTACTGGTACTGCACTAAACCTTGTCATAAAGCTACTGGTACTGTACTAAACCTTGTTACAAAGCTGCTGGTACTGCACTTAGCCTTGTCATAAAGCTGCTGGTACTGCACTAAACCTTATTATAAAGTTACTGGTATTGCACTAAACCTTGTTATAAAGTTACTGGTATTGTACTTAGCCTTGTCATAAAGCTGCTGGTACTGCACTAATACTTGTTATAAACCTGCAGGTAATGCACTAAACCTTGTTATAAATATGCAGGTACTGCACTAAACCTTGTTATAAACCTGCTGGTACTGCACTAAACCTTATTTACTTGTACTTGTGACTTAGCTGTGATAGGATTAACTGTAGAAGCGTGTTTATCAAACCTTACTCTTTCCCACTTCATATTGTTTTACATGGTGTTTATGATTTCATGTATTTGGGATGAGGGTATTATAATTGGGTCATTGTGTGTGTGTGTCTGTCCGTGTTTTTGCGCGTGTATCTTGAAAATTAATATACCGATGTACACGAAAATTATACACAAGATGGGACAATCCAAATCTGGATCACTTTGAAGCATTTTTTATAATGCGGGATTGGGCATTTTTGTGGTTTTTGGTTAATAACTTTGTAAAGTGGGATCAGATTTGTACCAAATTTCATGGGCACATTAAGGTTCAGAATCCTCATCACACTACAAAAAATTATCTGGATCATTGATCATTCTGGAGCTGAGAAGGACTTTCTGATGTGAAATTTTACGTTATCCAATATAAACGCATGCAGTCCCAAAAAGAAGTGGCAGGGCAAGGTTATGCAATCTCCCTGATTTCTGTTGTTTGTATTAGAGAGCAATTCATTTTTATTATCATGTTTTATTTCCATCTTTTTACTTGTGTTACTTGAGCATGTTCAGATGTTCTACTAAGGTTTATTTTGTTGTTTTTTTATCATTATTTATCTTCATCTTTTTTTAGGTAACATAATCTATATATTTTTGGATGTTTGATCATGGATTATCTTCAAATGTTGTCGTCTTAAGTCATATAACTAGCTGAAGATAATGCTTTGATTGTATTTCAGGTGATCATTGATGATAAACTTCCACTGGGAAGGAATGGAGAACTACTGTGTTCGTACTCAAATAATCGCAATGAATTTTGGGTTTCTCTACTAGAAAAGTCCTACCTGAAAGTAATGGGAGGATACGATTTTCCGGGATCCAATTCTGTAAGCTAAAGTCAAATGTCAACATGGCTAGTATAAGACGTCTTGATTTCTTGTAATTACTTTTCTTTACAAGCTTGCTGTAAACTCTCATCTTCCAGTGTTTTGACAATAATTCATTTTAAGTCAACTAAATCAAACAATATGAAAGACCTATAAATTTAAATGTTTACAAAAGAATAATAGAAATATGTTTCGTTGTTTTATACAATTCTGTGTTTATGATTGCATTTCCTTACATGTTCTTACTGTTTAGCTAATGATACTGCCTTAGATAACCATACTTGGAGGACTTCCAGTTCTAATTAGACTTCCTGTTTCCCTAACGATTCTTTTTAGATGTTCTAATTAGACT
>NW_013672817.1:39901-40646 GCF_000517525.1 Limulus polyphemus
TTTATACTTTTAAAACATGCGTATGACCAGCATGTTTTTTTTTTTTCTGCTTTTTCTAGAACATTGATTTACATGCTCTCACCGGATGGATCCCCGAACGAATCCCCATTAGACCAAATGATTCGGAATTTAACAAAGAAAATGTTTTTAAGATGCTGTTTGATCGCCACCACAAAGGTGATGTGCTTGTTACCATGGCAACAGGAGAGATGAGCGATGTTGAGGCTGAAAGAACTGGCTTGGTTCCTACCCATGCTTATGCCATGTTGGATGTGCGAGAGATTATGGTAAACGTAAACACAGTATTTGTCTGCTAGAATTTTTGGTTCAGTACTTCACCACTAGGAATGCTATACTGTGGTTATTTAATGTAGTTTACTTTTCTTTTTTTTTTGTCAATCAATGTGATTAGAAAAGAGCTTCAGACTTTTTACATGGATTATAGATGGATTTCATCTTCTGATTGTATAATGTAATGAAGTAAAACAAAGTAAAAGTCATCATTCTTTATCAAGATTAGCCCAGAGTCCCAATATAAATCAATTTAAATTGCTGTGAGATTTTCTGAAATGTAATCTGGGGGCCTAAATGATTTCTACGTAGATTTAGAGCTGTTTTCCAAGAGGGGTGGAATCTGTTTTACCATCTGTATACCAAAGATTGTTAGTACGTCCTGTGTTTTCCCAAGAGGGGTGGAATCTGTTTTACCATCTGTATACCAAAGATTGTTAGTACGTCCTGTGTT
>NW_013672817.1:41571-43254 GCF_000517525.1 Limulus polyphemus
TGTATACCAGTAACTGGTAGTAAGTCCAAACTGATTAGTGCCAAAAGTTGTCCAGCTCCCAATGAAGCCTTTAGTGGTGAAGCACAGAATATTTCTCTCCAGGTGGCCTGTCTTAACAGTTTTGTTAATAGAATGTTTGTGTAGCTATTTATAAGTGTATGTGTGTTTAAAATGGTAACAATGAGATGTTAATGTACAGTTATCATCCGTACCCAAGGCGTATTAGCTACCATACATATTTATTTTTTACCTCTGTATTCGAGGGGATACAGACAAGTAGAACAGTACATTTTGACGTACGATTATAATAATAGTGTACTTTCTAAGCCATCATACATTTCAGGAGCTGCAGGATCTTCTAATTATACATATTTCAATTCCAGAGTAAACAGCTGTTCCTTTTAAAGAATCCTTGGAGTCATGTCCGCTGGAAGGGTAACTTTTCTGAACTTGATACCAGAAACTGGACACCAAAACTACAAGAAGCTCTTAAGTATGACCCAAGAAATGCAAAGATGTTTGACAATGGTACGAATCTTGTTTTTATTGATTACTGATAACACATTGTTTTGTATCTTCATAAGCTATATTGGCAGGCAACAATTAAAATATAGTTAAAAGCAAACAACTTAGGCACTGCGTAGGAATCTTAATTCTGATTATTATATTATTTATGGTGGTTACATATAGCAGTTATAACTATCTGCTGTGACAAGGTTCTCATGATTTCTTTTCTTTTCCTATCATCAGGCGTGTTCTGGATAGATTACGAGTCAATCTGTCGATTTTATGACATCATTTATCTGAACTGGAATCCAAATCTCTTCAAGTACACATTTGCACTTCATCAGTGAGTTTTTTTTATTTATGTTATATATCGTTCGACTGAACTCTTAATTTATCTTCGTTTTACAGTACGCTACATGTACACATGAGTATGATACACGTACTTATCAGTACGATCACGAGTACTTGTCAATATGATATAGAAATTAAATTTTTTCCTTTGTGAGACACTAACCATAGGTCACCAAATGTTATACAGATTGTTTTATTAGTTATTTGATTCAGGTAATCATCTGTTTCATGATTTTATTTGAATCAGATATGTTGTCTGTTTCCTACATGTGAGTGTGCTTGAATCAGATACGTCCACTGTTTCTTACATGTGAGTGTGCTTGAATCAGATACATCCACTGTTTCCTGCATGTGAGTGTGCTTGAATCAGATACGTCCTCTGTTTCCTGCATGTGAGTGTGCTTGAATCAGATACATCCTCTGTTTCCAACATGTGAGTGTGCTTGAATCAGATACATCCTCTGTTTCCTGCATGTGAGTGTGCTTGAATCAGATACGTCCTCTGTTTCCTGCATGTAAGTGTGCTTGAATCAGATACGTCCTCTGTTTCCTACATGTGAGTGTGCTTGAATCAGATACGTCCACTGTTTCCTGCATGTGAGTGTGCTTGAATCAGATATGTCCTCTGTTTCCTGCATGTGAGTGTGCTTGAATCAGATACGTCCTCTGTTTCCTACATGTGAGTGTGCTTGAATCAGATACATCCACCGTTTCCTACATGTGAGTGTGCTTGAATCAGATACATCCACTGTTTCCTGTATGTGAGTGTGCTTGAATCAGATACATCCACTGTTTCCTGTATGTGAGTGTGCTTGAATCAGATAC
>NW_013672818.1:0-3242 GCF_000517525.1 Limulus polyphemus
AGAATTAAAGAGTTGCTTATTTCTACTATAAGGTTATTTTTTATATCTAAATATTGGGATGATTTCATTATGTAAATATTTTTTTATGTAATACATATTGAAAGGAGTGGAGGTTGGGAGTCTTAAAATTGTAGAAATATAAAGTGGTTTATTTCTACTACAAGGCTATTTCGATATAAGAAAATAACTGCCTTTCCACAACTGGCTACAGACAGCATAAGGCACTAGGAGTTGAGACGTTGTGGGTTTTGAGCACTCAACTCCTAATGTATTCTCAGTGGCTACTAGCTAGTTCAACATCTGCGTTTGGATCATGAATGATAGATAGAATATCCACTGCGCTTTTTGGAGCCATAGCCACAGCTATTTTTCATTATGACTTAATGGTAATGACAAGAACTGATAATGGGCAAATCATTTACATTTTTTGTTTTGTTTTTTAAGTCTCGTTGTGAATATTGTGGCTTTCATTTGTATATATAATAACTATATAATTCTAATGATAAAACATTTAAACAGATAATCGTTATTCCTATGGGAGCTAATTTCTCATCACATATGGATAAACTTGTATTTTTATTTTTATTAAAATTTATTTATTAACAAAGTAACAATTCCTGTGTATACATTTCGTTAGATTGATGACTTAATATTAGTTAATATTCCAGAACTTAACCCTTCTGAGATCTATCCTGAACTTGAATTAGAACGTAGTAACAACTTAATTTATAAAATATCTAAATCTAAAACGTGTGCTAATTTATTTTTTTATTTTTGAAAATAAAGTACAGTTGGACATATTAATAAAATAAGAAAATTGAAATTTCACATTTTGGGACTGACTTTCCCAAACAATTTAGTGCCACATATACTGTTAAAATGTGTAATAATCTCCCAAATTAAAAGATATCTAACCAATTAATAAAGTAATTTTCTTCGCGTGTGCTGGAGAGCTATTAAAATATGAACTTATATATAATGGCTACTGTAATTTTCTAATTAGTAGTCTTAAAATACAATTTGAATGCTATTATTTTTAATTTGAAATATTAATTTTTACAAGACGTTAGTATATAAGATTTTAATATAAAACTAGCAGTATTTTTACTAAAATTATCAGCATTGGTTGTTCAGAAAGGCTGATTTCAGGCAAGCGAGTCTGACTCAGTTTAATTATCGTTTGGATTTGTACGACGGTGGGAGACACACAGAGAGAGAAATATGGCTTTCGACAAAGTCCACAGTACCCAATTTTAGCTTCACTTTTGCTTTCGTTTACTAGATTCTTTTTCAGGCTCTAATTCGCCGTTATCGTTTTTGGTCTCTGTTTGGGCCTATTTTAGTGTGGTTTATTCTGTATTGACTACTCACTTTAGGTCTACTAACTCGACTTGGTTTGTGTGTTGCAAGATGTAACATATAAACAGTAATAGAAAAAATCCGTCTTTTTTTTTACGGTAACACGTAACACTCTTCTTCATGCGTGTATGAGGCTCTGAATGAGCAAATAGGGTCTGGTTCGGTTGAACGCTTTTACTCGCTAGGAAGTGGTAAACTCCGTCAACTTTACCAATAAAGCAATGGATAACGGAGGGGCGCAAATAAAGGATAGAAATTATGAGTTTAATCCTGTGGAGAGTATCACCTAGTGGATGCACGTGAAAAATATTCGTCAGTGCCAAACGAGTGCTTTTCTACGACTCTCATGTAGTTCGGTAAAGTGCGTGAATTCTACCGAGAGTCAAAACTTTGTAGTTGGACTAGACAGTTCAAAATCCACATGTCCAAATCAGTACCCAATTTTGTTCAACTGAGCCATTTCGGGGTTGTGATGAATTACCCCGGTTTGAAGATGATGCATGCAAAGTTCAAGGTCAAGGGGCATTTTGCTGCTTAATGTCAAGAAGCTCTGTGCAATAGGTGTGGGGAAATCGGCCACCAGTCGAGTGTATGCCTAAATAGGTGTAAAAATGTGATGAAGGCCATGCCGTCCATACATGCAACGTGAAGACGTTTGCGTCTATTGCAAGTACAAAGGAGGTAAATTATGAAGTAGGAGAACTAGTAAGTACACAAATAATAAAGGATTTTAACGACACTATTTAATACAAGGCTGAAGAATTGATGAAAACGCTTGACAACTAGGTAAGTATTAATAACGAAATAAATGACAATGTTAAAGTACCTGAAAATGTGTTAGGGAAGAACAAAGAAAGTTAACATGAAAACAAAGTTATCGCCAAAAACAAGTGCAAATAGAAGAAGAAATGGAAGAAGTCAGGAACAAATGAAAGTATGAAAATGAAGCGAGTATGGTGTGGGAGGTCTTCATAAGTATGATTTACTTAGAGAAGACTTCAGGCTGTCGGAAAGCGAGGATGAGGGAAAGAAACGATCCTTATCTGAGTTATCCTTTTTATCGAGAATTAATACTCCGCGCGCGCTAGTGAATTTTATGTTAATAATTGTATTTTTATTATTTCCACCCATTAAAGAATAATACATTTACGCTTTCTTATGTTTATTTAAGAAATTTCCTCTTTAACAAACCTATTCTCATTACTAACCGACGTGTTTTTTTTTCTTTTTGTTCTTGTTGAGCGAATTTAGGTTCCAGGTCCACCAGGTGCAAAAGAGTTTACGGCAACGTGCGAGTCAGTGTGGCGAAGTTATGAAATGCGTGTCGAAAGGTTAACAACGCGAAATTTCCTGAAGAGATGGAAGCCCAACAAGCTGGTGGTACATTACATTTGAAGTTCTGTATAAGCCTTTGTCCAGTACCTAAGGTGCGTGACTTCAAATGGTCCACAATAGGATTGGGGACTGCGGCGGACGGGCGATTGTCGGAGGCCTCAACCCTGGTCACGTGTGCTATATGCTTACTTGTAATCACGTAGGTTCTGAACAAATGGAAAAAGTCCACACAGGTGTGCTCAATTACTTTACAACACTCTTTGACAAGACAAATTATCCTCCCCTACTCAGTTGTTACGTTACAATATGTGAAACTTACTTTAGAAATCACCATTATGTCTAAACTGACACATAATTTAACTTCACTTTCACTAACTTACTTACCTATACTAACTTGATTGCCTATATATATATATATATTGCTCAACTGAGGCCTAGGACTTTCTACAAAGTATGAGACATTATGATGTGACAAACTCACTTAAAGCAATGAGAAAAATTCAGAAGGTTTGAGTAACATGACATCAATTCACAACAATTGAATTATG
>NW_013672818.1:4242-23598 GCF_000517525.1 Limulus polyphemus
CACAAAATGGTACGAGGTTGGTCCCAGGGACTGTACTCGTGTTGAAAGAGTTAAAGGAATGAAATCAAATTTGGTGGCCAAACTGGTAGTTACACTTATAGCATTGATGAGAATTAGGCAAGATGTGAAAAGAAAAAAAAGGCATGAGAGAAACATTGCTTTACAAACCTTAAGACTTAATAAAAATTTCATATTTTGCGTATGAAAGCATTGTAATGTTTACTGATAAACTGCTAAATCTCGTTAACATTCGCTTAGTAATTTAAAAGTTATAGCATGAAACTATGGTTACGAGATCGGTCCCAGGGATCGAGCCCTTGTTCAAAGAGTAACATCCAACTAGCTGTCTTCTCTTTAGATCCTGTCTCTATCTGGAACTCCAAATAACCTTTACTGAGTTTGATCTTGGAAAATAACTTAGCCCCATCTAGTTTCACCATGATAGCCTCTGAGTTGCCCATAGTTGAGTCATACTTTGTCACCAAGTTCAGCTTCCCGAAGTCTATGCATAAGTGTTTTGAGCCGTCCTTCTTCTTCATGACTATGACTAGTGAACAGTAGGCTAACCTCAAAGGCTCAATGATTCCAGCTTCTAACAATACCTTAACTTCTTGTTTGATCAGGTCTCTCATTGCATAAGGCATTTCGTAGGGCTTCACTTTGACAGGATCCCTGGTAATGGTCACGATTTTGTGTTGCACAAGGTCTGTCTTGCCTGATCTATCTGTGAAGATACTACATACTGACATAGTAGATCTTGTAGCTCTTTCTGCTGTTTGTCAGCCAGTTCTTCACTGATGTTGACGTTTTTGTATGTTTCATCTCCACCCAATGATCTTAGGTCTATAGGTCTTCATCTTCTATAACAAAGTCACTGCCTTCTGGTTCTGAATTTATGACAGCTACACCAGCCATGTCTATCTGTGCCTCATTAGCTGCATTTATTAGGTCTTCTTCCCTCTTGAAGTACCTCTTCAAAAGACTGGCGTGGTAGATCTTGGCCTTACCATCCACTTTCACTTTATAGTCCATTTTGTTGACCACTTCCTACACTTCAAAAGGTTCCATCCATTGCAGGGTGAGTTTGTTGTTGTCTGTAGGTAGCAGAACCAAGACCTTTTGTCTGACCTTGATACGTTGATCCTTGGTCTTTTCGTCATAGAAGTGTTTCTACCTGTCTTGAGTTGCATAAAAGCTCTCTCGATAAAGTTTACAGTATGTAAACTAGTATATATTCCCCACTTCTCATTCGTCTTCCCCTGTCCCCAGTTCTTTCAATATTTCCACCAGACCTAGTACTGTTCTTCTGTGCAGCAACTCGAAAAGTGAAAAACTTGTACTTGTTTGCGAGACTTCTTGGTGAGCAAATAATACTGCTGCAGGTGCTGGCCCTGTCACATGGTCGGTCCCGGCACATCTTCTTCAGCATGCTCTTTAAGACTCAATTGATTCTCTCACGAAGTCCATTACATCTAGGGTTGTAGGGGGTGGTAAAGAGTTGCTTAATGCTGATGAGTCTGCACACCTCTTGCATCACTTCTGAAGTAAACTGGGCTACTCTGTCACTCAGGACTTCTTTGGGAAAGACTACTCTACAGTAACATTCCAGGAATTCTTCTTCTACTCTCTCCATCTTTGTCTTTAGCAGTGCTATGACTTCTAGATAATGAGGTACAGAGTTGACTACTGTCAGCACATACCAGTTGCACTTGTCAGAAACAGGTTCTAGTGTTCTGATCAAGTCCACAACTACTCTGCTGAATGGCTCTTCCATGAAAAGCATCTCGCCCTGTGGCATTTTGGCTACCTTCCCTCTAGTATTGTTCTTTGGCAGATGTCACATGACCTGCAGAATCTGGTCACATCTCTGATGCCCACTGGTCAACGGAAGTTGCTAGTGATTCTGTCTGCCACTTTCTTTGCTCCTAGGTGTCCTCTCACAGTCGACTCATGAGCCAGCTTCATCACTTGAGTCTGGTATTATGTTGGTACTATGATTTGTTTAACTTCCCCAGTATAACTACCTTGATAGATCTAGTACAGCACTCTTTTAAGGTCCTCTAGTCTGTAAATCCCTTTCCTCTTTATCTTGTGCTTGACTTTCTTCCAGGAACTGTCCCAAAGCAAAGGGTCTTTCTTCTGTGCTTCCTTCAGTTCCCATAAACCTACATTAGAGATGTCACCTTTAGAGACTTGCAGGGGCTTGTTGTCTTGCTTACTTTTCTTTTCTTTAGCTCTAGTGGTGACTGCAGATGAATCAGCAGTCTTCTATCTGGTTCCTCCATACTTCTACTGCCTCGTACACTTCCAATCACTAAGTCATAGATGGGTGTCTCCATACACGTGGACTCCCACATAGTATGGAGTGTCCACCGTTATTCTTGATATGGGAAACTTTCTCACTGTCCCATCAATCAGCACACACATATGACCTTGCCTGTCATCTGGACCTCAGATACTAGACTAGTTCTCACTGCTGCACTCAGTGTCTCCTAGAACTTTTACTTTCTTATCCCTGACATAGCCTTCACCTACTGGCATGTTGTGATTTGTTGGCACCTCTCAATGTTTGTCACATGACCCAATCACTACTGGCACTGTTGATCCATTTGCTAACTTGAGCTGACCATAAGTTGTGCACTGTTTAATCATGGAAATAGCTCTTTTTCTTGTGGTGAATTTGATGGGTTGTCTCTATTCTGTTTCTTCTAACAGCAGCATCTATGGTGACAGTTTCTCTGTTCTTGTTTCTAGCTAGCACCATCTTTGTAGTTATCTCCAGCTGCTTTATGTTGAAATTTCTGCTGTTGTTCATTGGTGATGGACTTGCACTCATTTGAAATGTGCCTCATTTTATTATAAATATAGCATCTTTTATCCTTTTGTCCACTGAGCTCTTGTCATCTTGGGTGGTATCCTGTTTCTGGTCAGCCACCCCTGGTTTGAACTTTAACTGGTTAATTATTCTTGGACTTGCCAGTTATACTTTTTCAGTCGGCTTCCATATACTGTTCTGCCAGCTCGAACATCTCATCCACGTTTTCGGTGCGCTCTCCTTTGGGAAAAGTGACATGTCAGTGGAGTATGTGATCATGAACTGTTCATGTATTAGTAGATCTGCCAGTCCCTCAAAACTATTTTAACAACTGGCTATGTAGTCCATCTTATAACGTATCTCTGTAGACATGCTACAAACTGAAATAATACAGTTTCTCCAGTTTCAGGTTTGACTTCTCTGAACTTCCGACCACAACCTTCAGTAAATTCATAATGTTTCAACAAGGCCACTTCTAACTTGTCATAGTCCATGGCATCTTCTGATATAACTCCTGCATACACTTATAGACCTTTTCCTGTGAGAACTAAGCTGAGACAGACTGCCCAGTCACCTTTGCCCTAGTTCTGACTTTGGGTGAAACTTTCATATCTCTACAGGAAAGCATTCATGTCATCTTTCTGTTCACCAAATTAGGGCAGCTTGGGTCGGATGGCCCTGACCCCAATGTCATTATTGGGTCTTTCTTCTCTCTGTTGTTTGCACTCTCACTTTGTGTCCTTATTCTTTCCATTTTCAGTCTCTCTTACTCTCCTTTTATTCTTTATCAATCTGTGCTCCTATTCTTTCTCTTTGCAGTCTCCTCTTTTCTCCTTTCTCAGTTTGTACTCTTAGTGTCTCTATTTGTAGTCTCCTCTCTTTGTCTTTTCTTCTTTCAGTCTTTCTTCCTCTCTTCTCTGTCTCTCCACCTCTCTTTTCTGTTGCCACTCTTTTCTCTCTAGTTCTTGTTGTTGTTTGATAAAGTCTAATAGATTGCTATCTTTTATCCAAACTCACTCACCTCTCTCTTCCCACTTATCAAAATTAGTCGACATGGTTATATAGCTTGATTGTAGTCACTACACTGTTTTTGCCACCACTACAGTAGTTCGTAGATAGGCCTACTTCTGCTATCGTTCACTTTTCTTCTACAACCATTTACCACTGTATAGTTCTGGCTGGCTCGCCAAATGTCAGGTTTTTATAGGGCTGGATTATTTACAGTACTTGTCTGTGACTTGTTGACGATAAATTTGAACAATAAACGGACAGTACACAGCCACTTGTTTTTAAATAATATATTCAAAACAAGTCAAACGTCTGTAAAAAAAGTTACACTGTAGCTTATTGTAGTTGTATCCAGAGTTTTAAATAATTCTCACTTTTTTGTCAAAGTCCGCACAGGTGGGTTCAAATACTTTCAACACCCTTTGTCAAGACAAATTATTCTCCCCAACTCTGTTGTTACAATAAAAGGCTGTGGCAAGCACTTTAAAATCACCACTATAACTGTTAATTACCACAGTTCTACCCAGAGCTTTAAATAATTGTCTTCTTCTCATCAAAGTCCGCACAGTCGGGTTCAATTACTTTAGAACACCTTTTGACAAGACTAATTATTCTCCTCTATCTCTGTTATTACAATGCAAGGTGTGAAATTCACTTTAGAAATCGTCCATTATGTCTAAGCTGACACACAGTTTAACTTCACTTCTACTTTCACTTTCGCTAACTTACTTACTTGCACTAACTTGGTCACCAAAAGATATATATATATTGCCCAACTGAGGCCTAGAACTTTTTAAAAACTACAATATATTATGATGTGGCAATACTCACTTAAAGCAATGAGAAAACTTCAGAAGGTTTGAGTAACATGACATCAATTCACAACAATTGAACTATGCAACAAATGATTCCTAAACAGTTACGTAAGCAAACTTGCCATAACTACCTCTTCTAAAAGTAACTTACTTTAATACTCACACAGTATAATCTAACTAATACTCTCATATTTAACTTAAAATGAACAGTCATATATATCTAACAGCTGTGCAATGCTGAGTAATCTCCTGTATGCCCTAAAAGTAATACCTGATAATTGTGAAATATACTTGCAGATATATGTGTGTGTGCGTGTTTTATATGTATCTATGCATATATATAAATATATGTATGCAGGATGATTATAAAGAAAGTTTTGCGGTTCAGGGTGTCATCTCACAAACGGTATGGTATAGGAAGGTAAAATTATACAGGGGTGTTAAAACCATTTATCATTCCAATGCAAATACCACATTTGTTAAACGTTGCTATCAGAGACACCACTGTGATTTCTTTTGCGAATTTTTCATAGGTGAGAAATGATTCTGTCAATCATGGTACAGCTCATTCAACTAACATGAAATGGACAAATGCACAGAGAGGTGGACTAATGAAATTTTGTTAACCAAAGGATGCAATGTCCAAGCAGCTCTCCGGGAATGCCGTAGAGTGCATAATATACGTAGAGTCCTTGTTTCAGTGTTGCTGCATGCTAGTTCATTATTGAATTTGAGGAGACAGGTTGTGACAAGCCATGTACAAGTCTTGAAAGCGCCCCCGCCAAGACAGGTTTAACCTGATTACAATATGCGAAACAGCACCATCCTGCATAAGACCATAGTGTCTATCTCACTTCATAGGAATCACATTGGTTGTTAGCATTGTATGGTATCGTGTAGCACTTGACTACGTAGGTTTGAAGTTCATGTGTTAATGGTTCTTCAAAAATCATGATCCAGTAACGAAGCTAGTTGTGAATCCACACCACACTGGCATCTCAGCATCACTGAAGTGTGTAGGAAAAGTTACGTGTGAATTAGTTTCCAACCAGATGATACAGTTGCGCATTTTGAAACTTCCAGAAGGTGTTCAATGTGCTTCATCAGTCCATAAGATATTGGCAGACCACTGACTATAGACTTTCAATCTTGCTAAGAACTGTAACTCAAAACCAACACGTTGGGTTAAATCTCTTTCCTTCAGTGCTTGAACATGACACAGATTCTAAGGAGACATTTCATGAAATGACTGAGGAGTCTTAGGAACAGGTGAAATTGGCAAATATAGATACTGAGCGACATAACATGCTGGCTTGTTTTGGTATGGCATGGCTGAACTCAGGGATAGCTTCAGTAGGTGCTGGTAGTTTGAAGAATCATTCCATGGAACTTTCATTGTGAATATGCACTTCTTTCATTGGAACTAATACCAGTTGATCTATGGTTGGAGTGCCTGAAGTCAGGGTGTAAAGTGGAAAGCCTTGCATAATTCCAGACATCAAGGGTGCACTTGTCCGAGAAGTGACCAGCATACCAGATGAGATGCCCGTTGTTGTTGTAATATGTCTTGTTAAACAGATTCAATGCGTTCAGGATGCTGGAGAAGCACATCTTGAACAGTGTCTGTGATTCATCAGACAGTATGTCTTAGTGGCGCCTCTGGTGACAACATGTGACAACTGTGGTAATTGCATCCTCATAATACTTTAAAATTAATGCGCAATTTTACCTTCCTATGTTTATGAACTGGGAATCTTTCTTTCTAGTGATTCTTTATATGAAACACTGGAATGAAGAATGGCTTTTACAGCTTATATAGTACTACTGTGTGATTGTCAGTGGATGATATGTATCGGAAACATTGTTCTCCATACGGTTATAAACAGATATAGTTCATTGAAGATTGAATGCTTTTATAAAAGAAAAATAATAGAAAAAAGGATATAATGAATAGAAATATAAACAGAAAATGAACGGTTTTCATGATTGATTATTATACAAGTCTATGTTACTTGCATTTACTGGTCAAAACACAGTTTATCTTTCACTGAAACAAACACAATAAAACTGTTTTATAACGAGAATGAAAGAAAATGTTTCATTTTGCTTTTCATTTGTTATTTACTATGGCAACATCTTTTTGACAACGCACAATACTATATTTTCATAAAGTCTAAATGGAATCTGTCTAGCTTGTGGAAAAATCATCTGTATGATTTTATTTAACTAAGCTGAAGATATTTTAGTAATTCTTGGATTTCAGATTAGTTATTTCCTAATCGCTTTTACTTTAGTTATTCTACTCAAGCAACACGACCAAGTTCAAATGTATTAAATGAATTATCTTCAATTCTACTACAACTAGTGAGTGTCTGTCATGTTGCATACAGTATATATGTTTTGTGAGTAATATTAGTCGGTAGCAAATACAAAGAACAAATAAACTATCTAACACATTTAGTGCATACTTTTTGGAATAGGCCAATTTCGATTATTCACGCATTTCGTTCCACAATAAACAATTAACAACTGGTTATGAGGGCAACAAATGATCTGTTGCCCGAAATTACCAGTCAATAATTCTTTTATTTTACCCCTCCTGCTCTGTTTTCAATTTTACTAAAATCTGATTAATTAGCGCTGTCACATAGTGTACTTATCCTACATCCATGGGACTAGATGTAAATTTTAAGGTTTAAAATGTCACTAAAATATTTTGATTTCATTTTAAGAATCAGTAATAAATCAATACGATTTAAAAAGTGTTTAATTTTCAATATATAAGAGGGCATCATCATATGGTCATAACAATAAACGTATACGTACGCATTTGTCTAATTTCAGCACAAAATTTGCCTAGAATGCGACGAGATTTCCTAGGCTGTTTGTAAATTAGACCTAAATGAATCACCATATGTTTTCACCATGCTGCAATAAATTGCTATCTACAAAGTTCTGCTACGACATCATGGCAACAGCCTTGACAGCCAAGCAAAGCGATGCAATTTGTTGCCCCGCTTTCAAGGCAACATTTAAAAATATTTCATACCACGTGATGCACTCTCAGCTAATCACAGCAAAGAACTCATGCCAGAGAGTATAATACCTTATTTTTGTATAATCTAGAAACAAGGCTTGATAGCCTGAAATAAATTTCAATTAATTGTACATTTTATTTGCCTAACCACTTGACAAAGCATTTTTGTGAGTTCTAATCTTTTGTGCCGTTCTTATTGTACATGCAGACAATTCACACGTGTACCCGAAAGTATGGATATAAATTCAATATTTAATACAGATGTTTGTAAACTAACTTCAACTGAAATTGATGACACAGCTCTATGATATTATATTATATATATATATATATATGTTCTTTCTTAATTGACTTTGATGGACACCTTACACTAAAACAGCCTTAAAATGGCGATAACCTCTTTCACTCGCTCTACCTTTTCTAATGAATAATTATTTAAGACATCAGAGAATAAATGTATAGCAGTCTGTCCTTTTCAGCGCTCACTATTCACAAATAACATGGTTATCCAGAAAACCAAGAAAGGTGCGGCTCTTTTAAAAGACGTCTTGTTTTGTTTTTCTTTTCTTCAGCAACTTATACTCTATAATTTAAATATTTGCCCCATAGGCCTTCAACTTGGGTGGTCTGAAGTTGAGAGCGTGATCTCCGTGAACGTCATAGTTTCAAGCAATTAGAAGCTTTAATAGGCTTATCTTATTCCGCCAACTGCCATCAGAAGTTTGCATGTGAAGGCTATGATTCTATTTTTCAAGGCTAAGGGTTTGAAAATTTCCTCGTGAATTTGTACTCTCAGCTTTTTGGAAAAAATATGACCATGCCCATTGACTTTTCAGGCTGCAGATGACTGGAAAATTCAAGTGTCCATGACAAAAACGTTTTATCTTGTAATTGACGTTTATTGTGCCATTAGATTATTACAGTAGTTAACTTCCAGCACGCTAACATATAAAAGTATAAACAATTAGACCATAAGATAGATAAAAACTAAAACAGTGTCAAAGCTTTTACATAGAAAGATAGTCTTGTATTTTATCTAGTAGATGGAATAGAACGGAAAAGTAGTCTTGTTCACAAAAACGAAGACACATACTGTACATGTACTAAGATTGTAGTTGCGATACGAATAAACTCGACTTAATGCTTATTCTGATGTTCTTGTACAGTTTCTGTTGAAAGAAAAACTTGATATACAGAATCATACAAAGACGTTCATTTTCCTCGGACGGACCACTCACTGCACGCACAGAAATGTGCTATGTAGACACTAAACATACATTTCAATTTGGATGAGAGAGGGGGAAGGATATTTATTCGCGAAGTAGGAACACACCTTGGATCAACTACGCGTTTTCTTATTTTATGGTGTGTATATTTATTTTTTATTATATACATTAGTCAGCCATAAAACTCGTATTACTTCTGCCAACGTTATAATTATGGTTGGTGTATTTATGATGTTAGAAAAAACACGTAGGTTCAAGAAGTCATAGAAATGAATAAAAGATCTATAACCCGAACGCTTTCGAAAGGTGAACCTCTCTTCTTCAGGGAAACTGGGGTTGGTGATCATTGTGTTTTCTTTTTCTATTTTCAGAACGATGGACCAAGGGCGGCCCAGTGGCTAACATGCTGGGTTATCTGTCTGAGGTTCCGTGGTTTGTGTCTCTTTACTGCCAAAAAATAATTGCATTCCAAACTTTTGGGTCACGAGTGTATTATAAGAGTAACGGTCAACCCCCACTATTCGGTCTGATAAGAGTAGCAAAAGAGTTTGCTGTGAATGGCGTTGACAAGCTGCATTACCTATAATCTATCACTTCAAAATTAGGAACGGTTAACGTATATAACCCTTGAGCAGCTTTGAACAAAATTCAACAACAAACAAACGAACTCCACAAAGCTGTGAACTCGGTCTTTAGTTTTGTTTGGATGATATTTTGAAGGTAGGTTAAATATAATTTACTATAACAGCACTGTAGATATATTGGAGAAGAGGGTTATCAAAATATACACACACAAAAAATAAAGAACAATAAAAAACAAACAGGCATATGAAACAAAGCAGTTGATGCAAAAAGCAACAAATAAAGTCAAATTGTAAATTTAAAAAAATTCACTCTTTTCCTCAGTTTCTTTAAGATTTCTAACACGAATAGATTAAAAAAGGAAATTAAGTCAGATAATGAACAAAAATTATCACATTTGACAATATGTTGTCCACAAATACTCAATACAGTGGTTGGAAGTTGATGCTCGAATAAAAAAGGATAATTCCATGAAACTCTGAAATGGGTAATTTAAAACTAATCTTTATTTTTTGACTTTCCTTCTATTAATGTGATCTATATTGGAAAGCGAAACTCCTAGATACGTCCAACAATTTGTTACGCAGTTACAATATATCTTTTAGCAACTTTCTGACTGTGAGCGATAACCGTTTTTTGACGCGTAACCTCAATTACAAATGTTTATGGTGAGACTGCGGACTACATTTAAACATCTTATTACTGTATGGAAAATATGTGCGCGCCATCTAGTGACTAACATATTTATAATAAGAACAGTTTTCTTCCATTATGTTAGAGATGGTGCTTATATCTTTAAAAATAATTCCGTATAAAAAAAATAGAGGAACATAATATGAAAAGAAAGTTTTGTTGAAACTTCAGGCTCTGAACTTTTATGATATTTACCTAACTTCTCCATATCCCAACCATAACATATTTAGGACATTTAGAAACTTTCTAGATGAGTGTTAGATTCATCTGATACACCCACTGCAGTCTTATTGAGGATTTTAAACCCAGCTGTTAGATTTATGAATTTTTAATTGATGTATTGCCTAGTATTTGTGACCGTCTCCAAAACAAGACAAAGTATGCTACATTCATATATATGTATGTATATATAATGTAAACATAAACGTTATCTAAGTGCATAAGTTAATATTTACAGCAAATGTAATTCAATAAGTCAAACGAAAGCCACTGGCAATATAAAATCATGGTGGGACGGAATGTATCAGAACGACATTTTGATATTCTTTGGTGTTTCGTAGATAATGTGATAGCTACGGAAAATTATATCGCTTTTGGGAAGGGTATATAACAACATTTTACTGTGCAAGCTATTAACTCTTTAAGCCCATAATGTTTTGCGCGTTCTGCCGGAATAATTTTTATGATGTCTTGATAATTATCACCATAACTTATAAAATTTCTGATCTATTTATAGAAGGTGGATAATAACATGATTTGTATTAGTTTTTCAATCAGAGAGACTTGAATGTTATCCGACGCTGTCACTGTCCGATGGGTAAATCGGGATTTTCGGTTGGACACTAGCAGCAACTGCTCGGTTTTAAGGAGTTATCACACTCGGATCATAAAGGTGCGTTTAGGTGGGAGATATAAGACCTATAAGGCGGTGATATTTAATGTCATTGGAAAACAAAGGAACATGGACCAATTTCCGGTTTTAAGGAGTTATCACACTCGGATCATAAAGATGCGTTTAGGTGGGGAGATATCAGACCTATAAGGCAGTGATATTTAATGTCATTGGAAAACAAAGGAACATGGACCAATTTCCGGTTTTAAGGAGTTATCACACTCGGATCATAAAGATGCGTTTAGGTGGGGAGATATCAGACCTATAAGGCAGTGATATTTAATGTCATTGGAAAACAAAGGAACATGGACCAATTTCCGGTTTTAAGGAGTTATCACACTCGGATCATAAAGATGCGTTTAGGTGGGGAGATATCAGACCTATAAGGCGGTGATATTTAATGTCATTGGAAAACAAAGGAACATGGACCAATTTCGGTCATCAGGACCATTCATAAAGAAACCTGAAACATGTCATACTCCAGCCGGGGTAAGCAAAGTAACAGGTAAGAAGCCACAAACATAAAAGCCACCGGCAACAGCCATTTACGTATCCAAGGCAGTAATACGCAGTATAATGAAGAAGGTTCTCCTACTAGAAAAGCGAACAAGTTCTGTCTCAGTTACTTGTTCTTGGGACTTTAATAGGCTAACACACACACAAAAACGTTTAATCTTCATGAATAATCATATAAAAAAAGAAACAAAAAAGCGATTCACTGGTCAATTTTTATTTATTGTTTACTTTTAGCTTTGGAAAAATGGTGTAGCGTTTTCATTCAACGCCAACAAGTTCCCAGTTTCTTCAACATGACTGCACATCTCTACCTTCCACATTAAATCTTACTACCTTCCTTATGAAGCCAGTAAATTAAACAAGAATATTGATTAGACTTTCTGATCACGAATTTCTTTAATCTTTACTAGTAATGTGTAATACCTGGAAAGAAAGGTTTACAGTGTACATGTATGTATACTAAATTATCTATTATTTCATCAGAAGACAGCACGAATTTAAGTAATTAAAACTTACCTTACTTGGTTCAAAAAGAATCCTGCACCTTCGTCAGTATACATTCAATTTAGTGTTCCATCTAGCAATATACGCATACCTCGTCCTCATACAGTGCACTGGTCCAACATACGAACAAATGCTCCGATGTTTATATTCTCGTTACATTCTCTTACTAGTATGGTAACATTTAAGCAATAGCTGTGATTATTTCTATTTTAGTTTTCTAAGAAATAGTTCGATATTATCTTGGATTTTTTTCTGTTTTATAAAATATAAGATAAAACTCATTGCTATGCTCTTTGAATCGAGGTATATTTTACCTTTATGTTGTTGACATATTTTCATAGGTGTAGGAATAGCGGAAATGGGGGAAGGGGAGGTAGCCATAGCCCTCCTCCCAACTAATCAATATAGAGGGCATTTTATACCATGAGGGCTGTAGTTCTATATGCAATTTATATCTTCTTAAGTTTGACGTACTTTGAATTTCGCACAAAGCTACTCGAGGGCTATCTGCGTTAGTCCTCCCTAATTTGGCAATGATAGGCTAGAGAGAAGGTAGCTAGTTAACCCACTCACCGCCAACTCTTGGGGCTAATCTTTTACCAACGAATAGTGGGATTAGACGTAACATTGTAACGCCCCCACGGCTGAAAGTGCGAACATGTTCGGTGACGAGGATTCGAACCCGCGACCCGCAAATTGTGAGTTGAACGCCCTAACCACGAGGCCATGCCAGGACTAATTTTCTCAAGACACGCTTTAAATTGTATACATTGTTTTATTTTGTTAAGTTCGAAAGAAATTAAGTTAACACGATATGCAAAGGCTGTCTGGTTAATTATATAAATAAGAATATAACAATCAAAGTTACATGTAACTTCTAAATTTTACCCTTTTCAAAGTAAACTACTTATTTATATAAATTAATGTTTACGTTTTCTTTTGTAAAGACAGAATAATTTGCTATATCAGTACTTTATAGGTGGCATGGGTGTGAAATACATTTAGATAGCAATGCACGTGGAAGGGAATTACGTAATGTTGGTTGTATTTGAACAAAAACAGGTAGGAAAGTTACAGATTTTGGATCTTGGCAATGAGTGATTGAGATAGCGATTTAGTGTTAGACAATGATCACACGTTAGTGCCAACTATTGTAAAGAAGTTTAAACATACATCATTTCAATTTAAACGATGTATTTGTCATCTTTCTAACAGTACTAACCACGATATTTCGCCCGGGAGTTTGGAAAGTGACCATGTTGCTACTGTTCCTGAAGCAATTCAGTACTTATGACTGCTGAACTCTAGGTTTAGCCCCTTTCAGTCAGCTGGGGGAAGATACTTCAAAAACTTCGAATAAAAATTTGTTTGTCTGGAGTTAAGCACAAAGCCACACAATAGGCTATCTGTGCTCTGCCCACCACGAGTATCGAAACCCGGTTTCTAGCGTTGTAAGTCCGCAGACATACCACTGTGAGGCTCAAAGAAAAGGTATCGCCACTCTCTACTATCTGTGTATATGGTATTATACTTAGTTGCCCATCTTCAATATCAAAGGTAAAGTATTCTGTGTGTACTGCTGATATTGGGGTGGAAAGCAAAGAGCCGTGCACATGAAATAAAAGAGATAGCGGAGGGAGGAAAAGGAAAAAAAAATCCAATCTCACGACACCATAATTTTTGAGGACGGATTCGCTTAAGAATCAAACTTAAAACTTCTCAAAATTAATCAATGAGACTAGGTAGAGTTCATCTGGAAACGAAGTATCACCAACGACTTGGAAATGAATGTTTAAGACTTGACTAAGAAAGCTGATGATGCATTATATAGTAGTAGATTTGATTCATGCAGAAAAAACTCCTGACAATTTTAATAAACATTTCCAGTCTAATCCACACAAAGAAACTTTTCAAACAGATTTCTCAAGCAGTGACCGAACAAAGAGTGCGTCAACAGGTGATGTAAAGCAGTGGCCGAACAAAGAGTGCGTCAACAGGTGATGTAAAGCAGTGACCGAACAAAGAGTGCGTCAACAGATGATGTAAAGAAGTTATCTTCTTTGAAGTATTTACTAACACTAGGACTAGTGATTTGAGAATGTGAAGTATAGGAAGGAAATATTTTAGAAGTGATGATTACTAAAAATTAAACATTTGGATTACAAAAAAGGTGAACATGTTCAGTGAGAGAATTCGAACCTTCGACCACAGGCTGCTACTTGAGCGCCCCAACCACCAGACCAAGCCAGGTCTTTGATCATTTATTCAAATTTAAATTATTTCAACAACTATTATCCATTTTAATCTACTTAACAGGGTTTTATGTATGTGGGCTTGGATTCTTCTATAGTAGATGTCTGTGACTTGTTTGCTATAAATTCGAACAATAAAAGGGCAGTACACAATCCACTTGTTTTGAAATAATATATTCAAAACAACTCAAACGTATGCACAAAAATTATTTACATTATAGAATACCACAGTTGTATCTAAAACTCTAAATAATTCTCTTTTCTTGTCAAAAATCTACCCAGGCTAATTCAATTACTTTAAAATCCAATTGATAAGATGAATTATTTTTTTCTACTCTTATCAGTGAATAATTCACTTACGTTACCTCGTGAGTTACCACAGTTGTATCCTGAACTCTAAATAATAGTCTCCTTTTTGTCAAAGTCCGCAGAGACGAGTTCAACTACTTTAGGATATGCTTTCACCAGACAAATTCTTCTTCTTATCGCTATTAAACTGTGAAATTCAATTTAAAATATCGCCCGTTACGGCTAATCACTCACACGCCGGCTAACTTTATGTTTTCTTTCGCTAACTAATTTTCTGACTGAAGTGCACTTGACTTGTGCTTACTTGGTCGCCAGTATATATATATATAATCTTCAATGAGGCCTCGAACTTTCTCTAAACTACACGAGCGGCGATATAAGGTAACAATACTCACTTAAGGTAACGAAAAAAATACCGAAGATTTGAGTAACGTGACGTCAACAATATTAGTAAGGCATATAGAACAATGTAATTGCAAACACAACGTACTACTCGCACAGAGTTACACAACGAAATTTGTCATAACTAACACTTTTTAAACAATCCATCTTCAACACTCCTGTCTTAAAAATTAAACAATCATTAAATATTAAGTCAAAAATAAACTAAATAATAACACCTACACTAAACACTCTTGTATATCCAACACTACTGTAATTATAGTATCGATGTTACTTACCTTAGGCTAATTTTATTAATGTATTCAATCAGTTATATTTGAGATTAATACATCAAATTATTCTAAGGAAATACGATATAACAGATTATGCAATGATCAGTTTATATTTTAAAATTAAAGGTATGGTATAATGGGAGGAAGAAAATTATTTGTTTCTGAGAGAATAAATAACATGAACAACAATGGAAAGAGTCAAACATAAGTGTATTGTTACGCCTCCAGTCGTTAGCTGATTTTCAGTAACTTCGTTCCGACGAAACTTTAGCGACTCAAGTCCTTTCTTAATAAAACTGGTTTATTATTTCCGAATACAACTTTACGATACACTTAATTTCAACAGTCGCGCTATAACAAACGCTATATCTCACGTGGCCAACAATATTTTGTCCGCATACATTCAATTACTCATTACACTGTTGTTCCGTCACGTTGTGACCATCTTATATATACCAGACCACCCCCAATCAAGCAAATGCTAGGGCACTCCCGAAGGAACAGGATATTTCTAGAAAACGGGTGGCGTAATACCAGTCACGTGATTTCGCTGACGCAACAGTATAAAACAAATAACAACTTTTTTATTTCCGATGAACTATAAAGACGAAAGAGTTATTTGTCTCTCTCCTTGTTCACGTATTCTGTCCGGGCAGTATTACTGTAAAGACCTTATAAGCTTTATGGAATAACCACTGTTATATACATCGTTAACCCAAGGGAACTATTTATGCAACTCTACGATACTTACATCACATTAACACGGACGATAGTATATGCAAAATACCTACACGAAGAAAAAATATTCATGAATATATCCAAATAAAGATATATATACTTTTTATAATTATAGTAACGAGAAATCTGGATTCAACACTATTCAACTGTGACAGAGAAAAGTAAATTCACTACAAACGTTTCTTGGGATATTTTCTATCATAATCCAGAAACTATCAACAAAAAGGGTTGCTAAGACACTTATTGAACAATAATCAAATAACAAACAAAGAATGGTAATAACTCCTTTGATGATCGGAGGTAAGGAAGACTTGATTGAGTGATCAGGTTATACATGCCATTTTATTAGGCTTTCAATATCATTTGCAGATATTGTTTGAAGCATAATTTTTAAGGTTACGAAACAAGCGTAATTTTGTCAGGATAATGAAATCAAAGAAACATTGCAATTTAGACTTGTGGTGGTTTTTAACATAACAGTGTCAGGTAACTTAATACTGGTTTTCTATAGGAACAGTGAAAAATATAATGTTTAAAACATTACCAGTTTTATTTTGATATTTCATTTCACATGGTTACTTAAAAATATACCCTTTTTTTATAGAAAGCTAGAACCCCAAAGTTAAGAATATATAACCAGATTTTAATCAGAGTTAACTGTTAAAATATATCATGTTTTGTAGAAAGCTGGAACACAAATTTAAGATTTATCTAACCTGGTTTTATTCATATTTAACTGTTATAACATACCCTTTATATAGATAATTAAAACCCATATTTAAGAATTATCTAACCAGGTATTAATCACAGTTAACTGTTATAACATACCGTTTTTTATAGACAGTTAGAACCCATATTTAAGAATTATCTAACCAGGTATTAATCACAGTTAACTGTTATAACATACCCTTTTTATAGACAATTAAAACCCATATTTAAGAATTATCTAACCAGGTTTTAATCAGAGTTAACTGTTATAACATTTTTTATAGACAGTTAGAACCCATATTTAAGAATTATCTAACCAGGTTTTAATCAGAGTTAACTATTATTTGCTGCATTTGATAACATCAGAGTTGTTTGCAACATTTTGCATCTCATTGTATGGCGATGAGTAAGTTTTATTTTTGTTGGAAACCATACGACAAAGTTGAAATTAGTACTCTCCATTTATTATAATCACACAAACATAAGCATGCAATATCTAGTTTTGTGTTTTCATTATTATTCAACACTGACGCATTCAAACACACACACACATATATATATATATAAAAATTATGGGAATATAGTGAAAAATATACAAGTTTTGTGATGCAATATTGGCAATACTTTAGCTACCTTTCACGTATCCTAAGATTGAAAAATAACATATGGGTAGTCTGGCAGTTCTGAGTTAGAGATTTTATGAGGTGATTATCTGATAGTTGAAATAATTAATGTAAAATACTAAAAAGAGGTTGCGTGCGTTATATTAAAATGATTTTACATCCTCGCCACGTCATTACCATTTATGTCGCCACGTCCAAATTTGCTCTATTTGACGACAGTGTGTGTGTTGAATATACAGTTCATGACCACGTGCTCAACTGACATTTTACTGTTCCTAAAGGAGAGACCACCAAAGGACGTGGATGAGATGATCAAGCTGGCAGAATAATATATGGACGCCCATTACCAACGAACAACAGAAGAAATCTCAACATAAAGCAGCTCGAGCTACTTACAAAGATAGTGCTGGTAAGAAACAAAAAAAGAGTGACTGTCCCCATGGATGCTACTGACAAGAGAAACAGAATGAAGGAAACCCATCAGATTCACCATAAGAAGGAAGTGTCACTTCCATGATTAATCAGTGCATGGCTAATGATCGGCTGAAGTTAGCAAATGGATCAACAGTGCCAGTAGTGATTGAAACGTGTGATAAACATCGAGAGGTGATACCAAATCACAACATACCAGTAGGTGAAGGATATGTTGGGGACAAGAAAGTGAAGGTTCTACGAGACACTGGGTGCAGTAGCGCAGCAGTGAGAACCAATCTAGTATCTGATAACCAGATAATAGGGAAGGTGTACCTGTGTGTGCTAATTGATGGGACAGTGAGAAAGTTTCATATAGTAAAAATAAATGTGGATACTCCATACAATGTAGGAGGCCTTGAATGCACCAATATATTACTTGATTATTGGAAACATACCAGATAGTAGGAATTTGGAGAAATCAGATAGAAAGAAGATAGATGAAGCATCTACAGTCACCATTAGAGCTCAAGGGAAGAAGAGCAAGCAAGATATCAAGTCCCTTAAAGTCTCAAAGAGTGGCATACCGAATGTAGGTTATATGGGAGCGGAAGAAAGTGCAGAGGAAAGACCCGTCACTTCATAAACTTCGAGACAGTGTTCGAGAGGAAGTCGAGCACAAGACAAAGAGACTTACAAAACAGGGGACCGGAAAGGAGTATTGTACTGGACCTATCAAAGCAGTTCTACTGGGGAATCCATATCCATCAAAGACAGTCAGAAACACTTCTATAACAAGAAGGCCAAGGGTCAATGTTTCAAGGTTGGACAGAAGGTCTTAGTTCTGCTAACCACAGCCAACAAGAAACTCACCCAGCAATGGAAAGGACCTTTTGCAGTACAGAAAGTGATCAACAGAATGTACTATAAGGTGAAAGTGGATGGGACGACCAAGGTTTACCATGACAAATTGTTGAAGAGGTACTTCGAGAGGATAGAAGACCTTATGGGTGTAGCAATTGAGATACATATGGACATGACAGGTGTGGCTGTCATAGAATCAAAATCTGAAGACAATGACTTCGTTATAGAAGATGAAGATCTACTACACTTAAGACCACTGGGTGGAGATGAGACGTACAAGGACGTCAACATAAGTAAAGAACTGACTGGCAAGAAGAAGAAAGAGGAACAAGATATATTGTGTCAGTATACAGATAGATTAGGAGAGACAGATCTCAGCCAACATAAGATCAAGATAAAGACAAGGGGTCCTGTCAAGGTGAAGCCCTACATGAGGAAAGACCGACAAAAGAACTGTAAATGTTGATGCAGATAAAATGAGAAGACTTAGTATATAAACTAAGAACAGTCTTTGTATATAGCGTAAAAATATTGTTGATATTTTTCTTGAAAAGGAGCTTATTGTTCGGTATACAAGACTGTTTAGTGTAGGCATTATTATTTAATTTATTTTGTGAATTAATACTTAATGATTGTTTAGTTTCATAACAACGTTAAAACTGCTTATCGACTTCTTGAGAAGATTTCCA
>NW_013672818.1:24400-32975 GCF_000517525.1 Limulus polyphemus
CAACATTTTCATAACAATTTGTTGTTAAAAGTAGTTATTTCAAAGGAGGTAGTTATATATTGTGTTTGCAATTACATTGTTGTCTAGGTTTTACTAATATTGTTGAAGTCATGTTACTAGAATCTTCGGTATTTATCTTGTTAACTTAATTGTTAAACCATCGCGTCGTTTATTGTTCGAATTTATCGCCAACAAGGCACAGACACTTACTGTAGAAGAACCCAAGCTCATATACATAAAACCCTGACATCGTGCATCTTGAAAAGAGCACTGCAACACAGTTTTTATTGAAAAAAGGCTGATTTTCATTGATAGTTTATGTATCGCCTGCTTCATCCTTCATTGCTCCAGTTACATCCCCTTCCTAGCCGGACGAATCAATGTCTTAGTATTGGGGCAGAACTATCCCAGTATAAGCTGGAGAATTAAAAAAGGGCCTTTCTGACTCTGAAAAACTTGACATCATTGTGTTTGTCCATTGAAGAGGTGCAAAGGAAGGCATCAACATAAGAATGAAATTGGAGCCCTCTTCCAATGAAAACATGTATATAGAAGTTGAAACATTAGTATGCCAAGCTGCTGAGTGCGAGACTTACCAACGAACTTTAAAGTAGGTCTGACAAAACCTTCCGCTCACCAATGATAATTATATTGGCTAAGAAACCCAAGAGTACTGTCACCTCGAATCAAGCTGTGGCTGTACCTACAACTATTGTGTTGGTCCAGTGGAAACTTCTACATTCCTTGCTAGTAAATTAGACACAAAAGAGCTTCCAATGGAACACTTGTTCATCATCGTAAAATTAGCTTTATGCTGCGATCATCAGGAGTAAAAATAGACACGACAACTGGGTAGCTTGTTAAATCACCAGTGATGAGCAGACCATATTTACACTGGGCAATACCTAGCTCTGTCTTCACTGAACAGATTTCTTCTGATGCCCTAGATTTGCCTATTTATCCAGACGCCACTGTTCCTTCTTGTGGTTTGGCTTGGCAGTGATGCAATCAATGCATCACTGGTATAAAGTTAAATTTATGACGATGATGATGGACATGTTTTGACCAAACAAAGCTCTTATTAAGTATTTTAAACGTTGTTCCTACTTTTATTTTAAAACTCTTTGCATAGATTACTATGATAATGAATTGTTGTGATTTAGCAATGTCTTTAGAATGGAGAAAACCCATTGTGACTTTGGATGACTTATTCACCAATATATATAGTTTGTTTGTTTGTAATTAAGCACAAAGCTACACAATGGGCTATCTGTGCTCTGCCCACAATGTGTATCGAAACCTGGATTCTAGCGTTGTAAGTCCGCAGACATACCGCTGTGCCACTGGGAGCTCATCAATATAAAGTGAACCTGTTGGAACTCATGCAAGTGAATATGTATTTTTTTGTAAAATACCTTGTTTCTTTTCACATTTTATTTTCATGTATACATATGTCTAATTATCTTATTATATTTGTTGTAATTTCTCAAAGAATTATTTTCATGAATTACTTGTATATTCTAAGAGTTTCTTTGTATGTGTTTGATACTTTTATATTAATATTGTTTTATACAGAGGGCTGGTATCCTATTTTAAAATGATTTTGAAGATACAAATCAGCAAGTCACGTGACAACCACAGCTTAATAAGGTTACAGTGGAACAGATTGTATCAGAACTACATTTTGACATTGCTTGGCATTACCTATGTAGTGTGATGCCACCGAAAATTGAATGCTTTTGGTTAAGATATGTAATAGCTCTTTCAAACACAGATATTCATATACTCAGTTAATAAATATGTGTTGAGACCAAGCATTTAGAGTTTCCAAAGCGAGAAATTGGAAACAAAGGAATATGCATCAACTTATGGCGCCAAGGTCGTCCAGAAAGATGCCTCCAAGAGTCTCACACTTGCTAGGAGAAACAAAGTTGGACGTCTTGTAATATGTGAGAATTAATGACAAAAGTTGTACAAGTGCCCCAGGAAGTAATATGTAACGTAATCAAGAGTGATAACCATCTGGATAAATGATACAAGTGACGAGTGCAGAAGTTGCTTCCACTACATAATACTTCAACCGTCACATACCTCAAGTAGTTAGAGAATGAAGTGTGTATTCATGCTATTTCATATAAAGATCGGATAAGGCATCAAATTTGAGGTCTGTGGTTTTCTGTGTATGATTGGACTGTTGACATAGGCACTGGGAAATTGTCAACCTTGTACACAAGCTGTATTATGGAAATAATGCATGGAACAGTGGTGTGCTTTTGACATGACAGTCTTATAATGTAGCCCTTTGCAATGGCTGCAGGGCTATTTTCAAGATATATGATCATCAGATAGAGCATTATATAATTGGTAATTTTGACGGTAACAATGTGGTGGGGCTCTAAAATCATTTCAATATAATGTACTCTCCCTATGTAGTTATATAGTATGCAGGCATACTATGTGTTTTCTACCTTCCTTTTTATATACAATGTTTCAACATTTTTCACTTATTCAGGCATTTATACAGTTTTCACATGACTTAGTGGTGAGGAAAGTTGTTAACTTTATTTTACTCTCGCTACCTATTGTTCTTTGTCATTCACCTATGGGGACAACAGCTGTAAAGCTGTATATTTAGTGTATGAAAGTATGCAGCAGTCTTTTTCAAACGTAGGTCAGGTGTTATCTTGATACTACAACCTTCCTTGTGTCTCAGTGGAAATAACCAGTCACTTGAAAAGCGCAAGTCATTCTGGGAAAGCATGAAGTTATTATTTAACTATGTAACGTGATGTTTTGACGATTCAGAATTAAATTTCAATAGAGTCAATAGAGAGAGAGAGTAAGCTGTCTAAATACAGTTTTCAAGTAAAAGCGAGTGTCTTTTGTGCTGAAGCGAATACCCGCACTGTATTTGTGTTTTTTGTACACTTTTGTCTACTCTCTTCATTTCCCATTAACTCAGAGTATTCAGCATTACTCTTATCTTGCAGAGTTATTTTTTCGCTCTTAATGGAACTCAGTTTTTACTTAAGAATATCACAGTTCCTTTATATGTGTATGTGTACATGTTATGGAATGCTAAATAGTTTATATAATGAAAATATTTTTTTCATATACTGACTTGTTCAGGTTTGTACTTTTATTATTTTGTGATAAAGGTTTTGGTATGGTTATTGCTGCTGCTTAGTTTAATAGTTTGCATTCAGCTTTTGATCTCATTTCACTTAGTTTTATTTATCTATTTTATACTTTGTATTGTCAGTAGGTGAGCGTCTATTTTATATTTCTCTCTGTTTTATACTATCGTGCTATATTTTCTTTGTATTATTAGGTTGACGATTTTTCATGTGCATGTCATTATATATTAAAAGTTCTGCGAGTGTTTCACGTGCTCTAATATCAGTATAATAATATTGTATTTGATTTTATAGTTTTGTAGTAAATTTGAAGGTTTTATTTTGATTTGTTTTAAAGGTTTCATTTTTCATGCTTAAGGGGATTATTTTGTACTGTATTATGTATTAATAATTTTTTGAAATATTGTATTTTTATAGATTTTCCTTCTACATGTTATATGTTTGGTTAGCTATTTGCTTGATAGTTCGTGTTTTTCATCATATCTGTAAGTCTAGTATGCAGTCCATTCATTGTATTTTCATTTCGTACTATTCTCCAGTCTTACCAAAGATTGCAATTTTCATGTGCTTTGCTCTTTAATTTGGGTATTAGATGGGGTTTTGGTATACAATTATTACATAATCTACTCTTATACGGTGCACATTTTATATCATAACTTTATATTTGTTCTTTAAGTTATATATTTGATCACAGTAAATTTAGTCGAGGTTGTGTGCTAATTCAGCTCTAAATATTATTTTCTGTAGCAGGAACAAATCAAGTAAACTATTTATTATTTTATGGGATAGTTTTATTGTATCTTACATTGCCTCTTGTTGATGGGTCTGGTTTATAATTGCTAAGATAATCCCAGATTCTTGTGGTCAAACTTAGTGATTGATCAGCTATGGAAGGTATGTAAACAGTGAAAGCAGTTTGGAATTTTTAATCAGGTTAGTTTCTGTGTCTATAAAAAAATCAGTACTTTCTTTGAAGTGTCATTAGTGATTGTATAATCACCATACTGCTCATGTGTACCATATTTATTTAGTTATATAGCCAAACTGCTTTTCATATATTTTTAATTTTTGAACATTTTATTTTACTCTTTAACATGCCATAAAGCAGTAGTTCCCCACTTAAATTATTAGTATTCTTCTGTGTCATGTTTTCTGCATTTAATAAAGTGCTTATTAGCCGCTGCATAGCGGCTCATAGAATGGCTCTAAATTGTTTTTCAAGCACAAATGTTTAGCTCATAGCTCCATCTCTTGGCCGATTTGAGATATAATTATAGCCGCGGCTCTTATTTATTCTTCAACTTCACACCGAATTTCTTCACTTTTATTGCACTTGAAATAAATCACCAGACTTGTCTTTACAAACACTAGATCCGCAAACTTCTCCTGTTGTGAAGGTCAGGGATCTGTGTGTTTGGTTTATACGAAATAGCAAAAAATCACATACATGCGTGACAAGCATACACAAATAACTATTATGTTGGAGCTACAATTACTTCCTATGTTTTAAACATGTTAAGTAAAGTAAAGAACAACAAAATGGATCTAGATTTATGTTTTTCCATAGAATTTCATTTAAATTTATGCTACATGCAGAATTTAACTCTTAATAATCGTAGTGAATACCAAGGATATAAACAACAGCATTCTTTCGTTTAAAGGATGTTTCAGCCAACGTGTTGATACGTTGAAAAGTTTCCCATGAAGTGCTTCTACCTTGTTTACAGATGACATTTTTGGCTCTATTCTGACCCCAAGACGTCATCTCCAAACTAGAGAGAAGGAAATTAAGATCAACTAATAGAAAAATTATTCAATAACCTGAAATATTGATAACCAAAAATTTCTTATCTGATTGAATCCTTTCACGAAAGAAGTTTGTTAGTTTTGTTACTGATACTTTATGTTCCTTTATTTTCTATCCTTCTTCTTTAAGACACTTCGCCATTTTGATCGTACTCATAAATGTTTTGGTTATTCATGTGTGTACTTTTTTTTTGAAAATAATTCATGATTTTTGTCTCTCTTTCTCCACGGTAACCTCGATCATTAATAGATTTATTCCAAGTTACTCACTTTTGTTGCTCTTTTTCTGGCGACTTATTTCGTCCATTAAAAAAAACTGTCATTGAGGATGAACAGAGTTAAAACTGAATTTTTATTAACGAACATAGATGCCATACTTTTGAACACTATTTCCAGTAGTGAGTTTCAGTACTATGTCACTTTGTTACAAATGGTAGCAGTACAGTCACCCAATTTATCAATATTTTTATCTATGATTAATGAATACTCATGTGTTACTTACATATTTACCTGTTTTAGAAGAATGTGTTAACGAATACATAAGCTCCACCTGTAGGTGGTTGTACGTTTGTATAAAAGGGTACATTCGGTAGAGCTGAGAACTCACTGAATACCGCATGTAATGTACCTTTAAAGTGTTAACATTGTCACAATTAACAGTTCGTGTTAACGTTGTCACAATTTAATGTGTTGGTAAAGTACTAAAAAGTGTAATATACCTGAAAGTTAAGGAGAAATAGTATTGCCAAATTTTACTGATTTAAGATCGGCCTCCGTTTGACAAAAAAAAAACACAGTCTCTCTGAGATCGATATTTGCTGTACATCGTTATATCAGTAACTATTACAAAACTATTACGTTTTAAGAAGTTCGTTGAGATATTAACAAATAAAAAAGATTGACGAAATTGGCAAACATGAACCCCAATCTTAAAGCTACCCCACACCAATAACGCTGAATTCTCTAAAATAAGTACTTTGAATTTCACGGTGTGCTAGAAGGGTCTTTATTTCAAATGATGCTTGACAGTAATTTCACAATAAATTATTTGAATACGTAATAAAAACTGAATGCTTAAAACCAATATACTTTGTTCTCATTATGAATACAGTGGATACAACACCTAACATTAGAATGTATCATTATATTCAAATTTAACGTTAAAATCCTTTATATATATAAAAAAACTGCAAAAATAACGAACAGTAATAAAGATAAAATAATATCAACCCGGCATAGGCTCTATAAGGACTATTTTTATGCAAGTTAAAAGTTTTAAAAACACTTTTACAAACACTCTAGAGATAAAAATTTCTAATATTACAATTATGTCTATATAGATGCTTTTATTAGATTTTTTAACGATAATTTCTTTTACAGTAGCTCATAATTTTAATAAAGACAGTAAAGTTGACTGTCTTGGTTCAAGATTGTCTGAGCAATGGCTAAGCTCCAAAAAAATGTTGCTGCATACGTAATACGAGTTTCTGAATAGAGAGTCGAGAAATATTTCCTAGATCCTTCACCAAAGCAATTCCCAAATAATATAGTATGTATAATGGGTGAGATAAAAATTATATTGTCACAGAGTACTTTATGGCAGTGAGGTCTCGAGAAAATGGTGACCAGTCCATTTTCATAATACTATTTTGTTCAAGATAGGCATTATTGTTCATCAAAATTAAATCAGGTCCTATGACAACAGAGAAATATCCGACATGTATTGGTAGAATTTTGTTTCTATGATGCATAGTATTATAGAAAGTCAGCATTTGAATCTCGCTAGTAGCTAGACCAAAAGAAGCTGGTGGGCCAGGCAGCATCTGGACTAACCAGCAGCAAGAACCTAGTCTCTATAATGTACAACATAAAGGCGACATTCCTTACGATGTACAAGTCAGTATATCCATCATAGTGCATGCCTTCGGAAATCATCATAAAGTCCTCCTAAACCACCTATGAATAAATAGGCCAAACAGATAGTTCATCCCAGTTTATTTGTTGGTAACATCACTTATATTGATCGTTAGACTCCAAGGAACAAAAATATACTCCTTTCATACTGTTATGGGGGTGAGGGTGCACGGCGACCATATTTGGCCCATGAACTAAGAGTGTCTTTCCGCTCTTAATATGATTTCTGGCACTCCAAAAACAAGGGGTCATGGTAGTTCTTGACCTTATATACCTGTTTTTTTTTTATAAAATCTTTCATTGAAAGAATTATACCAGATAAAGATGGAATAAATTTACTTTCAAGTGATGTATTATACGTACATATTTAAATAAATCACTTTAACTGGATTTCTGAAAAATTTTACATAAAAATTGCGTATGACTGTTATATGTGAAAAAGTAAATACAGCTATACCAAGTCTGTATTCTAAAGAAGTTTTATTCCCAATCGTTTGAATATGGATCTCTTGTGAAGACGTACTTTAAATGCATGTGAAGTGGGCCAGTAGTCAAATAAGAGAGACATGTGTACAAAATTAACATTGGGGCAACCCAGAAACAGCAGATGGACAAAATCAATCGGGGATCATACCGGCAGCCAGAACAAATCCAATAGTTGTCCAAGCCAGTAGCCATAAAAAGTGCCAGTAGCCAGCCAATAAAATTCATGGTGAGCCAAGTAAGACTTTAATTTATATCAGCGCCTAGACCAAACCAAGTAGATAGACCATGAAGCATCAGAATTCTCCCAGCACCAAGAACAGAGCTAATGAAAGGATCAGGACAATACAGAGGATGGACCAGCATCCCTATTTAAAAAAAAAAACGTATAGATTTAATACGCAAGAGGAATTTATCAGAAGCAAAAAGAAAGAAAGCATATGAATCAGGCTAATATTGGAACTTTGTTTGCAGTCAGATCAGAGACAGGGGCCAGCAGCCAGGCCGTAAGAAACAGATGTACTATGTCAGTTGTTGCCTGCACTAGCTGCTAAAACACTGTTCCAGAAGGGCTATCATTACAATCACGTCAGTCGCAAGAAAAACTTATAAATGTGTATTGTTTGGTGTGTGTTTTTCTTTTAAAAATTGTGAGGAATGAAAAATGTGTTGAGCCTCTTTCCTCCAGAGAAACGTCCGGTTATATAAAGTCTATTGAAAACTAATTAGTCTTGAACTGTATTGTAATTTTATAGAATATAAGCACATTTTCAATCACTTAGTAAACTGTGATAAGAAGAACATATCAAGGGTATTTTAACAAACTGTATTATTGCAGTTTCTTATTAAAGATAACAATTATGTTATTTTACGTTTTTCAGGCGCTTCGTCTTGGCAATAATAGTTTTTTTTGTAGTAGTCGTTTTCACTTCAGGATATCCATATGCATTCTAGTCTTATATGATCTTGATCTTAGCCATTAAGGCAATTTTGTTGAAGATTAAATATCTTTTTAACACATAGTTTCGAATCTCTATAAATATAATAGTATTGTCTGTTGTATGTCCATGTAACTACTTCGCAGGGTGTGGATGTATCTTTACCAAAATTAGGAGGTTCATAAGGTCCGGCCCGGCATAGCCAGGTGGTTAAGGCACTCGACTCGTAATCTGAGGGTCGCGGGTTCGAATCCTTGTCACCCACCAAACATGCTCGCCCTTTCAGCCGTGGGGGGC
>NW_013672818.1:33975-37850 GCF_000517525.1 Limulus polyphemus
GCAAGGACCGAAAATAGTGCAGCAGCAACAACAACAACAACAACACAAATAAACTCTTTTGAGTTAGTTATGGTTAACTATTCTATAAATTATTTCATTGCGTTACGTAAATAAATACACAAAACCTCTAATAGATGGTATCTGTCAATAATGTTTTCACGTGCTTTAAGTTCTATTTCTGATGTAAATCATTACATGAAAGAACTATTCATTAAATATATTCGTATGTGTATTATGCGCGAACAAAAATGATATTAAGTTAACTTGGCTGTGGAAAGTTACGTAATGATTGAATTACGTTAAGTCTATATGCAGAGACTATCAAATAGATGAAGGCTTTTCTTCAATTGTTGTTTATTTTCTCAAATGTAAGATTTTTTTCCTCATTCAATCCAATCATAGGTAAGGGCTCAAATTCATAGGTTTTAATATTCCTGTATTTTTGTCTTTTGTCAAAAATTTAATATAAACATAGTAGTGCTTATTGAATTGTCATACACATTATCCAAAATCTGTAACTCCCTCCAGTACAAATTCTGAACAACGATAACAAATTTTACTTTCTTCTTGCATAAAACATAGGCCTATAGTAGAAAAACAAAGTTATTTTGAATTTGTTATGAGTAATCGTGACGTTTCATAACGTTTTGAAGTGTTAAAAAGCTATATATTTCGCGTTTTATTTGCAGCTAAAGAAAATTCCAGGGCTGTTCTGTATGTCATGAATTCACAAAGTTAAATTTACATTTAAGCATACGTAAAGTTAGTAAATTCAGTAATCAGAGTAGAACAAATATAATATCAGGAATATTAAATACAACAATGGACAAATTCAGCACAAGACAAAAAAACTGTTATTAAGCGAGTAGTTTTTATATAATCAAAAGAACAGATTTAAACAGTAACAATATAATGGAATGTGCGGCATGTGTATGCTAATATTGTTAAGAGAAATTATTATAAAGATAGTATATATATATATATATGTGTTAAAGATTTCTATTCTTTTTCACCAGAGGTAATATTATGAATATAGGCTTAAATATAAGCCGGGAATTTGATCAATGTTTGGTCGTGTTTTGCGCGACCTAGGAGGGTCAAGTGCTATCGTCCTCCCTCATTGACGGGACATTTATTTATAGTTAAGTGCTAGACTAATCACATCACGATATCAGGGCTCAAAAACTTCACGGGTAATTACACTGATCCAATTTCCCTCGTCAGGACCAAGTCAATAAATGTAAAACTTATAGCATTTAGTGTCTTTTGCCACTTCTGATTGTGTAACAGTCCCACACTTCACAAACAGTTGCGTTGGCAAGTCGTCACTTTTTTACTAGATTAAGTTATTAGATGCGTATTGACATAAATAGCTTTTTAAATACACTTTTGATATCTTAATCTAAGACATATGTTATGGTCTAGCATAGATGGCGTTTTTCTTATGGTATATATTGACTGGAGAGAGGTATATTTAGGGTTATCATCATGTATGATATAGCGATCTATAGAGGTTGGTAAATTATTTTTTCATACATTTTTATCAAAATACTTGAACGAGCAATCTAAGATCATGTCGTGGAATGGCTGTATGTTTACATATTTGCGCATAAAAACTGTGTTTGTTGATCTGGGTACTTTAAATATGTGGTTATTACTGAATTTTGTATTGTTTGTAACTGCTTAATATGTCTTGATACAATGTTGATCTATGCTGGACAGGCATATTCAATTACTGGACGTATGTACTGTTTATAAATTTTAATGATAATTTTTGGTGACGCTCCTGTATTTTTACCCAACAGTCTCCTGGCATAGTTTGCTCGTTGCCATACTTTATTCATAACTAGTGTATAGCCCGACAAAAATGATGGGGCAAGTACTACCACCCCCTCTCTCGCCCCATAGTATACTCTAACCTTACATTTCATACCTAACTAAAATAAATAATTTTTTCGAAATCAAACTTGACCAACAAAGAGACAGAAAAGTGCAATCGAGTACGGAAGCCTGAACCACAAGATGAAAAAAGAGAAACTATCTCATCCGTACGAGTAGTAACGCCAAACGTATGCGACATAACTGTCTTATTATCTCGTACGTACGAGATGAGACCTTCTACTTTTTTTCACCTTGCGGTTCAGGACTTTCGTAGATTAACAACATCTAACATATAGAAAAGCCAGTGCGTTTTGGTAACACTACGTTCCAACAATGGCTTTTATGTCATGTTGCTTGGCAACAACAATATAACCTAATATTGTTGTTAATCTATGTACTGAACGTATAAAATAAAATGTATAGACAACAAAACTGGAATAATATTTGTTGATTTCTTAATTCAGAGTATCCGTTGATTAAAGATGTTTGGTTTTTATTAAAAACGTTGGTGATACAACAGAAAATAGCTTGATTCAGAAACGATTTAGGTTTAAAATTGAATCGATATTTGTATTTTCATGATAAATTTTATGCATTTGGCTCTAGGTTAGGTGATCCCACACTAACGTCTTTATTTTAGGCTTATAATACTAATATTCACTACACTTATAAGGTATCACGGCATCCTCCCCTCTCGACCCCCTTGCACCCCGGTCACTAAAATCGTAATGAGCAAGCAGTAATTGAATTATTCTATCTGAATAAATACATTTTGGCTTTTATGACGAGATGGCTTCGAGAAATCAGACGTGACGTGACACACCCTGGCTTTTATGTAGGTTAGGTTTGGGTGATCTGAGATATCCATGTTAATTTACAATCGTATGTTAATCCTAAAATTTTTGGTGATGTGGCAGTATGTAGACGAATTCCATGTAAGTATAATTCGGGTGAGTGTCTATGTGTTTTGATCGGTATGGGGAATAGTATCAAGTTGCTTTTTTGGAACATTTATTTTAATTTTTATTGGCAGTATTGAACTACTTGGTTGAGTACTGGTTTTAAATTTGTGGCGACTATTAAGGAGGTTGTGCAACTCCTCCATATTGCCACATCGTTTGATTATTGAGAAGTAACACTAAAACTTGGATCTGTTAAGGACATATCGCTTACATACATGATGAAGAGGATATGGCTAACTACCCCTCCCTGGGAAACACTTGCCTCAGGAGCAAAGTACTCTGAGTAGGTTGTCATGTATTACAATTTCGTGTGGTCTGAAACCGAGCTAAATGATAATTATACTTAGTATGCCGATATATCTCCAATTTATGATGTTTGCCAACAGATATGTTTTAATTAATAACTATTTGTAATAACTGTTATTGTAAATTGTATTGTTGTTTGTATACAAACAATGATTTATAGAGAAATGTTTCATAAACTTACAAGCAATATAAAGTCTGCTTTCTAGTCTGAAACTTCTTCGATATCTTATCGAGGGTTCACGATGAGCCAGTTGATTACGAGTTGATGTAGGTATAATTCACTTAACAGGGTGCTAGCTAGCTTTTGTCCTTCTCGCTGATCACGCGCCGATATGTTTCCTACCGGTGACGTTAGGTAATGTTTTCGTAAAAATACTAATGTCCGATGAGAATCCACTGACCTTAAATGATTTGTTATGTTCGAACTTTGTAAATGCTCCTGGTCAAATATCTTAAGTTTTCCGATTGATAAGGGTTATAAAAATCACAGGTATAGCTTCCAAAGTTTATAACACACTGACTATAGCAAACTAAAAATAGGTACACTCCTTTTTGGCGCGTCGCGTTGGTTATTTATATTTATAGGCGTGTGGAAGATTCCCAGAAAATTCAGATTTACGTAACAATACTGAGCTCCATTTAAGCGTTTAAGTACATACATATATTGTTGATTCTTACTCCTAAGAATCTTCTACAACTTTGGAGAATAGGCGGGAGTTTCGCAAT
>NW_013672818.1:38063-40863 GCF_000517525.1 Limulus polyphemus
AATACAATTTACAATAACAGTTATTACAAATAATGATTTATATGCAACAGTTTTACGAACTTGCTAGCAATATACAGTCTTCTTTCTAGTCTGGAACTTCCTTGATATCTTATCGAGGGTTCACGATGAGCGAGTTAATTTCGAGTTGATGTAGGTATAATTCACGAGAGAGCTAGCTAGCTCTGTCATTCTCACTGATTACACGCCAATTACAGGTCTAGTTTCCACCGATTATGTTAGGTAATGCTTTCGTAAAATTACTAATGTCTGATATGAATTCACTGAAGCTAAATGGGTTGCAATGTTCGAAATTTGTAATTCAGGTAATTTTGACAGTTTCTAAGAATATGGAGAGGCTATTGCTTATTATTATTTCTAAAATTTTGTCTATGCAGCTTGTGAAGCTGATTGGACGACATGCTTCTGGTTCATTCGCTGGTTTACCTTCCTTTAGGAACATAAGAACACTTGCTTGCTGCCAAGAGACTTGGGTATAACCGGAGTTGAGGAATAAATTAAATAGTGCTGTTAAATGTTCAAACAGTTTCTGAGTAACCTGAGTTGAGGGCTAAATTTAACAGTGCTATATATTAGTGTATTTTATCTTATTTGTATGGTTTATTGTTGGATAGGTTTTGTGGGCATTTTGACTGTTTTTGAATGCTTCAAATATGTTCAGAATTGCTTTGGATCTGTATGTTCATTTAGTTGTGAGCAGTAAGAATCCCATTTATTCTGATTTATCTGCGCTTTGAAGTTTGGGCCTCTATTGTTTATGTAAGTTATTCCTGAAGGCGGCGCTCTTTTATCATATTTATTATATGTGCATGTGGTTGCCATCTGTTAATAATTGCATGTCGGTTCTAATTGGTATGGACTAGTTTGCAGGTTTCAATGAGACGCCCAGTAATTGTTTGACAGTAGTCGTGTATATCCGATGGTTTCTCGGCTCGATTTATTGTCGATTCCAATGATATTTACACATTCTTTCCAATTTCCTTTTTTATAATTGAATTTCGGTGCATCTATAGGTTGATTATGGTGGAGTTCAAGATCAAAGACGCACCAGATGGGTAGATGATCATTGTCTACATAGATCATATCTTACATTGAAATTTTTTTTAACATGTATTACTGCGCTAAGACCTATATGTTTAGGTGTAGCATCATTTAACAACACACAGTCACTATTCGTCTAAGAAGTTAGGTAATTTCCTTCCATTTGTAGTTGTTGTACTACATCCAAATACTATATGTTTACTATTAAGATTTCCTATTACAATCATATTTTTCTTGTGTTCATTTAGTTTGTTTAATATGTTAATTGTTGTTGTTGTTTGTAATTAAACACAAAGCTACACAATGGGCTATCTGTGCTCTGCCCACCACGGGTATCGAAACCCGGATTCTAGCGTTGTAAGTCCGCAGACATACCGCTGTGCCACTGGGGGCTAATATATTAATATTAATAGTTTTTGATGTAGAACAGTAGATGTATTATTGTAATGCACTAATTATTTGTTAGGTGGATATATATTGCTATGAATTAATTAGTTGTGTCAATCTGTGTGACCGATAGGGTTGATTTATAAGTTAATGCTATGCCCCTATTAGGGTAATTATTATTTAATCTGTCAATTGTGATTGACATATGTCGTTAAAAAGTTAAGGGTACTAGAATTATTAAATATAGCTTATGTGATTACTAATTTGTGTTTGTGATTATGTCTTCAATCTCGTGCCTCTTGGAAGCAAGACCACCTTGTACATTAATGTGTTGTACCGTGAATTTTAGGCGAAAAAAGAACCCATAAGTTATTTTATTATATATGGAATAATTGATGTGAAATACTTTTTGATAATTGTAATGAATAATGTGATGCAGTCTTGTTATGGGGTTATGTTTGATTTTGTGGGAGTTTTTGGTATGTTAGAGTGCGGTTTGTTTTGTGGTTGTTTGTTTATTTGATCATTAGTTATATTCAGTTGTGATTCTGTGCTTGTTTTTGTTTGTGGCTGAGCTTGTTTGAGTAAGATGTTTGTTTATTACGTGTTTGATTACGAACTGCTGCAGCATATGTATGTGCTGGTTGTACAGCTGATATCTGGAGTGGTATTTTTGTAGGTGTTTGTCGTATGTGGCTCATTTGTGTGTGTTGTGTAGTTGTTCCTGTGATACCAGAGTATAATAATGTTAGGTCTCCGTTTGTTAGTTGATTTTTCCGTAACTTCGTTCCGACGAAACTTTGGCGACACGAATCCTTACTTAATAAAACTGGTTTATTCTTTCCGAATACAACTTTACGATACACTTATTTTCAACAATCACGCTAAAACAAACGCTATATCAACGAACGTCAACAATACTTCTGCCTGCTGTTCAATTACCCACTATCTACACACACACTATTGCGTCACGTTGTCACCCTCTTATATATATATATACCAGACAACCCTATCTAGTAAATGCTAGGTCATTCATGAAGGAACAAGATAGTTCTAGAAACGTGGCGTCACACTAGTCATGTGACCTCGCTGACGCAACACTGCCCCTCCCTTAGTATTGTTCGTCCCGAACAATACCCAAATACAATAAACCAATAACAATTAACAATAACTTAATTAAATGTACAGAATTACAATCACAAAATTACAATTCAACAAAGTCTCTTAATTTTACGGGACATATACTTCTTCCGTACTGGTCTCCGTCTCGTTGGCTTCTGCTTCATGTGGGGTTCATCTGCTTCATCAGTAAATGTCCTATCATCGGTAACAGTCACATCAGTGGTAGTAACTT
>NW_013672819.1:0-1747 GCF_000517525.1 Limulus polyphemus
TTACTGATGAAGCAGATGAACTCCACATGAAGCAGAAGCCAACAAGACGGAGACCAGTACGGAAGAAGATACGTCCCGTAAAATTAAGAGACTTTATTGAATTGTAATTTTGTGATTGTAATTCTGTACATTTAATTAAGTTATTGTTAATTGTTATTGGTTTATCGTAAGTGGCTATTGTTCGGGACGAACAATACAAAGGCGGGGGCAGTGTTGCGTCAGGGAGGTCACGTGACTAGTGTAACGCCACTTCTTTCTCGAACCTTCGGGAGATTACTAGATTGAGGGTAGTCTGGTATATATATAGGAGGGTGACAACGTCACGGAACAATGTGTGTAGGAAGTGAGTAATTGATCTGCAGTGAGAAAGTATTGTTGAAGTTAACCTTCGTTATAGCGTTTGTTTTAGCGCGAATGTTGAAATCGAGTGTATCGTGAAGTTATATTCAGAAAGAACAATCGTTTGTAACAATCACTTTTTTACTTAATACTATAGCAAAGGTAAATCTTGTTCAAAAACAGTTATAAATGGTGGATGATGATTTCTTTAGGTTTATGTAACGAGTTTCATTTATCTGACCTGGTTAATGAAGGCAAGTACTAGCAGTTCTAAACTTAGTCTCCAAACTACTACAGGTGAATGCAGATATTATAAGCGAAACCACTCTATAACTTAATGTATGAACATAGCTGTATTCATACAGATTTTAATACAGATTTATTTACTTAATTATATGTTTTAGAGAAATCTTGCCTATAAAAACTGATACATACGGCTTAGAGCTTCAACACAGACTTGTTGTATATCCTTACACCTAGCTGGATTATTCGTTAAATTGGTCTTAATGAGTTTCTGGCCTGTTGGTTATGCGTGAAAAATACGTTACAATTTGAGGATCTGCCCTTCTTTCTTAATGGATTCATCTAATGACGTCGCTGATTTAGTATTCTGTAAGCTGAGGTAGAATTGGTTGTGTTTAATACAAATTTTCCCGTGGACTTATGTAAATCTGATAACCAACATAACAGAAAAAAAGTCAAACTGTTAAGAGAAAGAAAAGTACTTGAATTCAATATTTGTTTCTCTTAAGTTTTCATATGCCACAGTTTCATATTTGTTAATAAAAATGTTGTTGTTTATTGAAAGTTTTCTATATAGTATCTTATTTAACAATCGAATCCAACTTACAACCCTGCTCGACATCTTTTAATGAATATCTTGTTATTGAGACTTAGTAACTTACTTGTTGATCTAAGTGTCGCTTAGAACTATCACAAATGAATTTCGTTACAGTCGTTACAATATATTATGTAAATCTCACACAGAATGGGAATCGACAATACGTGGAATGATATTTTTACATTTTAGTGGTTCCCTTTTACTGTTGTACAAAATCGTCCAAATTTAGTTTCTTGATTTTATTTTGAAAGAAACGTGCATTCCTAAGGGATTTAATAACTCAACAGATTAAATACATGGACATGGTACGGTAACACGGTGTTACGTCTTCAATGTCAGCCAAGTATACTTTCTGTCTGTTTTTCATGCCCATCAGCTCGATAGTTACCCACAGTGGTCCCCACAACCTTGAAGAATGTCCTGTCACACCACAGAGCTTCTGTACAGCTTCTGGTACTACTTTGTTATCCAGCACCTTGATGCTCACAAGGGTGTGCTGAGATGCAGAATCTATGACAAAGTTGCACCTTTGGCCATCCAGCTTCCCTGTCGCGTAGATACTATGTG